>NC_136419.1:4115000-4212500 GCF_052625555.1 Lactuca saligna
ATGAAATGTTTACAAGTCATGGTTCCGAGATGTTGTAAAAACTCTGAAATCGTTCCTGCTCCGAGATGAAGAGTCTGAGATCATACTTATTTTGAGATTGAATATTGTTTCAAAGATAGAGTGAAGATTCAGGATGAAGACTCCAAGATGACTAGTTTCGAGATGCTTCAGATTCCAAACGTAGTCAACTTACTCTGACAAGAAGAAAGTTCTTTTGGTTGTATTCCGTTTTTAGCCTACCATTAGTTCAAATGAAATCACTTTATCAAGATTTTATTTATTGTTACACGCACTCTTTGTTCAATGTATTTGCTTGTTGTGCATCATTTGGCTATAAAAAGGAGTGTCAACCTTGTACCAAAATACACATCTATTAAGCATCAAATAGAATTTTTCCAGTTCTCTCATTTCTATCAGTTTTCTTTCATATATTCTTCCTATTCTTAATTACTTTACTTTGTTCATACTTTGCTTTACTTTAATCTTCTTGAATATTTTGTTGAGTTATTTACTTCAAGTCTTTATTGGTTTGACCAGACTTGACTGGATCTTTAATTACTAGCAACCATTAACATTAAAGGTTAATTCCAGGTTTGTGTTTGCAAACCTTGTCTGCACATTTAATAGAGTTTAAGTATTCACAATTAGTATCAGAGCCTAAGTGGTGAATCAACAAGATCAAATTATAGTTGATTTAAGATTACCTTGTATCTAAATCATTTATGTGTTCAGGATAAAAGTTCTTCTATATACCACTTCATCTCTAATATCTTTTAATATCAATGGTTGTTTCTAATCAATCTCAACAAATATATTCAAAGCAAATCGCAAATAGCGTGGGTTGCCCATCGCGTTCCCCACTGGTAATTGTCGAAGAGTATGATCATTGGAAAGTTAGAATGGAGAGATATTTTCTTGGAAAAGAGAAAGGTGAAGAGATATGGAGGTCAATGAAAGAAGGTACTCATGTTCCTATAAGACAAGTTGTTAGCGATATTGTTTTCACTATCATGGGTCAAGAAGAAACACAATAGACACCTCTCACTGCGAATGACACTGAAAAGCTCCAAGTAGATTAGTACGCTTTCTCTGAAATGGTGTTTGGTGTTCCACCATATCTCTTTGAGCACATTAAGTTGTGCAAATCTACGAAATAGATATGGGACACACTTAAAGATTTGTTTGAAGGTTCAGAGAATATGAATGACAAGGGATTGACATCTATGGTGAACGACTTCGACACTTTCACTACCACTCCTGGTGAATCAGTTTCCTCTCCATTAAATCGATACAAAATCGTTGTGAGCAACATGAATGGTCATGATGTTGTTCGTACTCTATTTGAGTACAACTGAAGTCTATCAACAGTCTAGGAAAAGGATGGGGAAATGTAAAATCATGTCTTTAGAGTAATGGAACTCTAAATAAGTTGAAGCTTTATTAGTTGTTTGATGAGCTACAAGGCCACGAATCTAATGTTGCTCAAACATTAAGAGAACTCTCTAGAGGTCATCTCACACTAGTCAGCTATGTCAACCCATTTCTTCCAAACTAAGTTGTTTCAGATCCCTTTAGAGCTACCCCCTTTTTTCCACTTGTCTAACCTACTCAACCTGTTCTAAACTTCCCTTATGAAGAAAACCTTGATCCATAAGCCTTTGATTCCGAACTTCATTTCCAGCAAGAGTTCGCACTTATCTCAATGAAATACAAACGACCATGGAATCTTAATCAAAAACCATATTACAACCACTATCAAACTTGTCACACCCCGGCCGTCGGCGGAAACACCGGGCGGTGTAACGTCATTTCTCGTATCATAGTTATCAACTTCCTGAAAACACATGCAATTTAAAATACGTCAACATAAAGTTGGTGAGTCCACAGGTTTTGACTCCATATAAAATAATACATATTCCGAGTTTCAAAAGTATTGTTTTTAAAGTATAATTTTGACTCTCCAACGTTTACTATATATATCCTAGGTATAAAAGTTTACTTACCAAATAAGTAGTTTACCTATAAGTCTCTTATACTATGGATATAAGTGTTTGTAATTCCATACAAACAAGAGTTGCTACGTATAAATCTTATTTCAATTCTATACGAGTAAAATCACTACGTGTAAATCTATTTCAATTCTATACGAGTATGTGTGCTAGGTATAATTATCTACTTAATATACAAGTAGTACCTAGGGTATAAGTGTTGGATAAGGTGTCTAAGTCCATAACTTATTTGGTATATACTTGACCCGACCGACATGGTCCATTTGGGTTGCATCTCATCCAAACTATTATGGATAATTTTATGAGAGTTATACACATATGTTTATTAATATATTATGAGTTATAATATATTATTATGAAGTTACATTATTTAATTAGTTTTAGTCTTAAATTAATTATGGATTAATTTAGAGATTAAAAGGAATACTAATTAAATTATGGGCTATTTGTTTTATATAGTGTGGGCTAATACTCATTTGTTAATGGGCTAGGCTTATGTGGAAGTCCATGGATGATCCATGGAGCTTTTAACCCATGGATCCTTGGAAAAGGAAAAGACATGGGTTATTAGGGTTTCACCCTAACCATGCATACTATATAAGCATGCTTATGGAGCATGAAATGAAGCCTAAGAGAAAACTAGTGATCTAGTGTGTGTGTGCATGTGTGTGGCCGAAAATACAAGAGTGTGTATACTCTCTCAAAGTTTTCCAAGAGTTTGTGGTGTTTGTGATTCCATTTGAGGCATTCACACTATTGGTGCTTGGCCCTCAAACTCCTAAGAACCCAACTCATCAAAAGGTATGTAATCTCTTCTAACTCTTTTATGTTGAAATGTTCCCCATGCCATGTTAGATAGGTTATAAACCTTGGAAAATTATTATTTTGCATGTATTTAGACAAACATAGATCCAAGGTATATTAGGGTTGCATGCACACTTAGGAAGTGTTAGATTGCTCAAAACCCAACAGTGGTATCAGAGCCTAGGCTTGCTTGTTTGATACTTGATGCAAAATAGTGAAAAAAGTCGAAATCGTTGCTGTCTGCATGATGGACTCGCTGAGTCCATTGGGGGGACTCGCCGAGTCCAAGGCAAACTTCAACCTACTCGACGAGTCAGTTCGTGCACTCGACGAGTAGGATCGAAAGAATGCAGAATCTCGACTTTTGCTGCTGGAAATGGACTAGAAACATTACCCTAAACTGTTTTGGTGTTATAAAACTTATTTTAGTTGGTGTAATGGTTGTTCTAATCCATTTACAATAGCATATATCAAAATTCCATGATTTTATGTGTTCATATAATTCTTGAATTTTTGATGATCATGTTCATGTTCTTATGAATTTAGAAAATGATAGGAATTATTTGCTGAATTGTTTAGGATTAATTCTTTATCATTTATGTGTTTTAATGGAGTCCATAATTTGTCCTCAAGTTATGGATTACCAAAGGTCACTTTCATTTAACACACACTTAAAACACATAAGTTACATGAAAATGAAAAGTCTTCATTTTTATGAACCTTTAATTCATAAGTTATGAAATGAAGAGTTTTGCAAAGTTACAAAACTTGCCCTCAAGTTTTGGAATTTGTAAAGTTTCACACACTTTAATAAACTTTAATTCCAAACCTTAGAGTTTTAATAGTTAAAATTCAACCCTTATACTATTTATAACATTAATGGTTAATTATTATATATATGTATAAGAATAAGTCGTTTTACCGTTAGTAGGCCTCATTCACGAAGCCGGTCTATAAGGTGGGTATAAGGTTGTTGCCTATAAAATGGCGAGTTAATGGGTGTATACTCTCACCCACCGCTTGCTTGATCGGTGGAGGGTCGTTAGCCGAACGGGTAGAACAATGACTTTAAATCCTCATTAAAAGTATAATGAATATTATAAAATAACTAAACTCTTCAATTCCCAATCTTAGTTATTTTAGGAAAATGTGAACATGGTGCTAATCCATGGAATTCACACTTTGTACCTTACCAAGTCGTTGGTGGAGCGTGTGTGGTTAACCGGCACACTAACTAGGACTAGTAAGGATCACGAAGGGTAACTTAATGTTTGTCATAGATCAATGGAGCGTGTGTGGTTAACCGGCACATTGATTAGGTGATAATATTAGGAGTACCAAGTGAATTAGCATGGTTATTCACACCTTGTTTTGTGATCCTCGGCATCCCAGTCACAAAACTTGAAGGGCACAATCGAGATTGAAACATGCCATTGAAAAGTTCAATGAATCTCAAAAGAATCTAGGAATTTCAAATCCAATTAAACCTAATAAATCATTTCGTTTTCATGGTGGAAATTGGTGAATCGTCATTCACCTACCTTTCAAATATATTATTACTTAGATTACGGCATCCCTCTTCTAAGTGTAATATATTGTGATTGGATCCTAGCCTTAATATTACATTTGGGTGTCTTATTAAGGATCCTAAATATCTAATCTAAACTTACTTTCTTCTTTCAGATGTCTTCCAACACTAATGCTTCAGGCTCTAACCCAACTGGTTCTTTCTCTCTCATGAATCTTTGTGGGAGGGTCATCTTTGATGGTTCCAACTTCATGGATTGGATTAGGAACATCAGGATGGTTACTCGTTACGAGGACAAGGAATATGTCCTCGATAAGGAGTTAAAAGAACTTGATGAGTCTACTGCTACTCCTGAGGAGATCGCTGAATTCAGGACTCATGAGAGAGATGCTACTAAGGTGGCATGTATCATGATGGCCACGATGACAGCCGAGCTCCAAAAGTCGTATGAAGATTTCTACCCTTTTGAGATGCACCAAGACCTGATGGAAAGGTACCATCAGAGTGCTCGTCAGGAGTGGTATGAAATAATCTCCTCCATAATAACTACCCGCATGAAGGACGGTGAATCCGTCACGGGCCACATGCAAAAGATGCAAAGGTATGTGGACCGTTTGTTGAAGCTGAATGTTAACATCCCCGAGGAGTTAGCAATTGACATCATTTTGCACTCCTTGCCTTCTTGTTATGATCATTTTCGAATGACATATCATATGAACAAGGAGGAAGTTACCCTCAGCAAGCTTCAAGGACTCTTGAAGACCGCTGAAACCGGTCTTAAGGGTAAAGCGGTTGTTACCTCTACTACTCCTACTCCAACTTCTAACCCTGTTTTAGCTATTGGGCAAGGCAAAGGGAAAAAGAGGAAGCACCCTTCGAAGGGTACCAAGGGAAAGTCTCTTGAAGGCTCCTCATCAAAGACTAAGAACGGTTCTGTCACTCCTTCTGCCATTCCAAAGGATGCTGAATGCTTTTATTGCCATGAAAAGGCACACTGGAAGCGAAACTGCCCTAAGTACTTGCAGGATCTAAAGGATGGGAAAGTGAAACCCACCTATGCAGGTATTTACACTATATTGTCTAATTACTCAACATATTCTAACTCTTGGGTGCTTGATACAGGATGTGGTATTCACATATGTTCTGATTTGCAGGGCCTAAGAAGAAGTGAGGATGTGGAGCACGGGAAGATAAACTTAATCATGGGGAATAGGAAGGCTTCACCTGTTTCCAAGATTGGAGTTTATACTTTGTTGCTTAATAATGGGTTAAAATTAGATTTGAATAAATGTGTGTACTCGTCTGAAATGGCGAGGAATATTATTTCTTTTCATGCTTTGTACAAACAAGGTTTTACCTTTTCGTTTGATAATGAATGTGGTGATATTAATGCTTTCTTTAATAATGTGTTTTATTTTAAAGCATTACCTTGTGATGGCGTGTATGAAACTGTGTCGATTGTGGACAACTTAGGAAATAATGTGTTGTATATTGATTCTTCTACTAGCCTAAATAAAGCATCATTGTGGCATTGTCGTCTTGGACATGTAAACAAGAAACGCATAGGACAACTCCAAAAGAGTGGAGTCTTGGAATCATTTGACCTCAAATCAGATGATAGTTGTGAATCTTGTCTACTTGGAAAAATGACAAAATCACCCTTCACTGGAACTTATGAGAGGGGTGAAGGTTTGTTGGACCTAATACATACTGATGTATGTGGGCCATTCAAAACCGCCACAAGGGACGCTAATCGGTATTATGTGACTTTTATTGATGATTTTAGTAGATATGGGTATGTCTACTTAATCAAACACAAGTCCGAAACCTTTGAAAGGTTTAAGGAATTCAAGCAGGAAGTAGAAAAACAATTGGGCAGGAACATTAAGATGCTTCGATCCGATCGAGGTGGTGAGTATCTTAGTACCGAGTTCCTTGACTATCTTAAGGAGTGTGGGATTGTCTCACAATTGACTCCTCCCAGGACACCACAGCTGAATGGTGTAGCTGAGAGGCGTAATCGTACCTTGTTGGACATGGTTCGCTCTATGATGAGTCAAGTTTCGTTACCAATCTCTTTTTGGGGGTATGCCTTAGAGACTGCTGCCCATATCCTTAATCTAGTCCCTACAAAGAAGGTTACCAAAACACCTCATGAGATGTGGACTGGGAAGGTTCCCAATTTGGACCACATCAAAATTTGGGGTTGCGAAGCCTTCGTGAGGCGCGAAGCTCATGATAAGCTTGAACCCCGAAGTGAAAGGTGTATTTTCATCGGCTACCCACAGAAATCCTTCGGTTACCTTTTCTACAGACCCAGTGAGAATGTGGTCTTTGTAGCACGAAGAGGGATCTTTCGCGAGAAAGAATTTATAAGCCAAGGAGACAGTGGGAGGCAGATTGATCTTGAAGAAATTCAAGAATCAATTGATGAAGGAACCTCAGACACTAGCAATCAACCTGAGGAGGAAACTCCTGTTGATCCAGCTGACGAGTCTGTACCTCCGAGACGTTCCACACGGGTTAGGAACACACCTTCGTTTTATTATGGTTTTCATATTACTACGGAAGGTGATACGTTTATTAGTGATAGTACACTAGTAAATTTGGATGAACCTAGCAGTGTTAAGGAAGCCATGGCAGGCCCGGAGTCTGCTAAATGGAAGGAGGCTATGGACAGTGAGATACAGTCCATGTATGACAATCAAGTTTGGAACTTGGTTGACAATGTACCAGGCCGTAAAACAGTCGATTGCAAATGGATCTTCAAAAAGAAGACCGACATGGAAGGAAAAGTGCATACTTATAAGGCTCGACTGGTTGCGAAGGGTTTTACTCAAACTCAAGGTATTTATTATGATGAAACCTTCTCGCCGGTGGCCAAGATTAAGTCTATTAGGATTATGTTAGCCATTGCAGCATTTCATGATTATGAAATATGGCAAATGGATGTCAAAACCGCTTTCCTTAATGGAAAGTTGGCTGAGGATGTGTACATGAATCAACCAGAGGGTTTTGTCAATGCAGAGTACCCTAATAGAGTATGCAAGCTTGAGAAATCCATTTATGGATTAAAACAAGCATCTCGTAGCTGGAATCTTTGTTTTGATGAGAAGGTAAAAGAGTTTGGCTTCTTGAGAAGCGAAGATGAGTCTTGCGTGTATGTCAGAGCTAGTGGGAGTATAGTTAGCTTCTTGGTACTGTATGTGGATGACATACTACTCATAGGAAATGACATCCCAACCTTGCAGGAGGTTAAGTCCTGGCTTGGGAAGTGCTTTGCTATGAAGGACCTAGGGGAGGCTACCTATATCCTAGGGATAAGGATATTAAGAGAAAGGAGTAGAAGACTAATTAGACTTAGTCAGAGTATCTACTTGGATAAGGTGTTGAAAAGGTTCAACATGGAGAATTCCAAGAAAGGAGATTTACCGATCCAAAGCAATACCAAACTGAGTAAGACTCAGAGTCCGAGTACAGAGGCAGAGATAGCTGAGATGAGCCAATTACCGTATGCTTCCGCAGTTGGCTCGATCATGTATGCTATGACTTGTACCCGTCCTGATGTGGCATTTGCTTTGAGCATGGTCAGCAGGTATCAGTGGAACCCTGGCAAGGCTCATTGGACCGCGGTAAAGAACATTCTCAAGTACCTGCGGAGGACTAAGGATTGGATTCTTACCCTTGGTGGCAGTGATGACTTGAGAATATTAGGGTATAGTGATGCTGGTTTTCAGACTGATAGGGATAATTTCCGCTCTCAGTCGGGCTGGATCTTTACCTTAAATGGAGGGGCAATTTCTTGGAAGAGTTCCAAGCAGGAGACGGTGGCTGATTCGACTTGTGAATCAGAGTATATAGCAGCGAGTGAAGCAGCGAAGGAGGCGATATGGCTAAAGAACTTCATCGGAGACCTTGGAGTTGTACCAGCTATTAAGGAACCTATAGAGATTTTCTGTGACAACAATGCTGCGGTTATCTTAGCCAAGGAACCAAGAGATCATGGCAGATCCCGACACATTGACAGAAAATATCACTTCATAAGGCACAAGATTGAAGAAGGACTCCTTGTGACAAGGAGGATATCGTCATATGAGAATCCTGCAGATCCCCTTACGAAGGGACTGACGAGGGTTAAGCATTTTCAGCATGCGAGACGCATCGGGCTGAGGGACGATATTAGTTTTACAGATTAGATAGTTTTCCTGAAACTTGTAAAATGTAATCGACGTTTGATGATGAATAAAATTTGTGATTTATTTATGAGTAAAGTGTTACTATCATTGTCAATTATTTACTATTGTTTCAGTTTTGCATGTTTTGACTTCCAGAATAATTAATTTATTCAAACCTCCACAATCGATCATACGTCGGAAGTAGGTATGAATCAAGATTGTCATGAATTGGGTTTGTAGATGCCTTAAAGGTGTTTAGACATGGCAATGGTTGCTGCAACATTCATGAGTACTCATAAGTTATGAGTATTGGTATAAACCCACGCTCACTTGTATCACTTCATGGAATTTATCTCGAGTGATCGTGAGACGATAACATCATATAAATCTTTAAACCTAGAGATATGAGTTGTTACCTATGAGTTGGTTGTGCATTGATTGCACGTAAACGCATCAGTAACTTGATGTTATAAAACGTGCCTTTGTGTACAATTCAATAAGTAGTAGAACAAGCATATCAGTCGAAGTTTATCTGTTCCTTCTAGAAATAGAAGCGATATCTGGGCCCCTCGATGATTTTGTGTTGACCCATGTACCAGGCCTGGTCAGAACTAAACCGATGTGTTCAGTGAAGTTCTTCGTCAAACAAATCGGAAAATCGAGAAACAACTGCTAGACAATAAGCAAGACATAGTTCCATGTGTTTGTCCGGCTGATATCATGAGAACAGAGGATTATGTGATCACTTATCTAAAATGGCGCTTCATAGTTCGACAGAGTCTTCATTGTTCGAGGGAGTTTTCGAGAGCTACGATTGTTGGTTGGTTCCTGAAGTTATAGGCAAATATAGTTATTAGACTTATCCAAGTGGGAGTCTGTTGGATAAGGTGTCTAAGTCCATAACTTATTTGGTATATACTTGACCCGACCGACATGGTCCATTTGGGTTGCATCTCATCCAAACTATTATGGATAATTTTATGAGAGTTATACACATATGTTTATTAATATATTATGAGTTATAATATATTAATATGAAGTTACGTTATTTAATTAGTTTTAGTCTTAAATTAATTATGGATTAATTTAGAGATTAAAAGGAATACTAATTAAATTATGGGCTATTTGTTTTATATAGTGTGGGCTAATACTCATTTGTTAATGGGCTAGGCTTATGTGGAAGTCCATGGATGATCCATGGAGCTTTTAACCCATGGATCCTTGGAAAAGGAAAAGACATGGGTTATTAGGGTTTCACCCTAACCATGCATACTATATAAGCATGCTTATGGAGCATGAAATGAAGCCTAAGAGAAAACTAGTGATCTAGTGTGTGTGTGCATGTGTGTGGCCGAAAATACAAGAGTGTGTATACTCTCTCAAAGTTTTCCAAGAGTTTGTGGTGTTTGTGATTCCATTTGAGGCATTCACACTATTGGTGCTTGGCCCTCAAACTCCTAAGAACCCAACTCATCAAAAGGTATGTAATCTCTTCTAACTCTTTTATGTTGAAATGTTCCCCATGCCATGTTAGATAGGTTATAAACCTTGGAAAATTATTATTTTGCATGTATTTAGACAAACATAGATCCAAGGTATATTAGGGTTGCATGCACACTTAGGAAGTGTTAGATTGCTCAAAACCCAACAATAAGTAGGGGAAACTTATACTTAACATTAATACTTGTATAACGACGAAGTATAATGTTTCTAACAAGTTGCTACCATGAGTCTGTATGACATAGTCATATACCTCCTATTATTATCACAAGGATCACACATTGCGGTAGTACAAGGATTACACCTTGCGGTGGTACAAGGATTACACCTTGCGGTGGTACAAGGATCACAACTTGCAGTAGTACAAGAATTACACCTTGCGGTAGTACAAGGATTACACCTTGAGGTAGTACAAGGATCACACCTTGCGGTAGTTTCCACATGTTTCATCAACGCCGGAACAATAACAAATAAAAGGATAGTTCATCACTCGCTTTTGGTTGACTGTAGCTAACAGTCACAAGTGGGGTGGTCAACCTGTATACTAATTATACACGACTTCCTCGCTCACACGAGATTAACGAATACAGGTCAGAGGACTTTCACTAAGATCCCCAATCTTAGATGATGAATACATTAGCTCAGGTAGACTTTGACGACATTCTATAGTTCTAACAACAAAAGCATTTTCATGTCTAAAAGCCTAAGTTACTAGACTATGCTTTTAAACATTACTCCTAATTTCATAACATTTAGGCAGTATAACAACTATAACTTGAAGTAAAACCAGGTTTTATCTTGACATAAAACCAATAATAACAACATATAACGTTTCTAGTTTTATCTTGACATAAAACTAACAATAACAACATATCCAGTTTTATCTTGACATAAAACTAATAATAACAACATATAACATATCTAGTTTTATCTTGACATAAAACTATTAATTGCAACATACTATATAACTTAACATACAAAACTTCCGAATATAGCTTCGGAACTATATCGCACACAAAAAACATATGTAGAATCCTAAGTATAACTCAAGATCTATATTAATATATTAACATACCGATAAGTTGATAATAGTTGTATATATTCAAAATATTATATTTAGAACAACTATACCCCGGCTATTATAACTATATATTATCATATAGACATAATAATAACATATATACAATGACTAGCATGTGTTTTCCCCCGAAATATTAGAAAGTGGGGCCGTGAAACTCATCTTAGTAGCGTGTTTATAGAATTTAAACGGTCAGAAGTTCGTCGTAGTCAAGCTCAGGAAGGGAAAACAGCCTTCGGAAACGAGAGAGAATGAAAGAAATGGTGTACTAAGCCTTGGGGTCGAAATGGCTATTTATAGTAAGATTTTATGACACTCACGTCGTGAGTGTAATAAAACTCACGTCGTAAATTTTGGATCTTATCCTCTCGCAGCTTCTAGATTCCGTTTTATGACAGAATTACTCCTCACGTAGTCAGTGTCATAAAACTCACGTCGTGAATTGATTCTTATCCTCTCGCAACTTCTAGATTCCAAATTATGACAGAATGTTATGAGCGTCATAAAACGCATGTCGTGAATTTGCTAGTTTAGGGTTTTTAAAAGCTAAATCTTCAGAATGCCATAACTTTTGCATACGAACTCCTTTTTTGACGTTCTTTATATGCACGCGTAGGTATTTAAGAGCAATACAACTCTCTTTTAGACTTAAATAGCTAATTTTAAGTCTATTTTAAATTCCTTTTATTATAGAGATTTAAAGTGTTCGGTTTATCATAATTTCTTCATGCGAAGTCAGATTTAGACGTTCTCTATATTTTTGGAATCGTATGAACGTATACTTTGAGTTGTATCATAAAATATGTATGAAAGTTCATACTTTGACATGAATTACATAGTAATTTTATCACGTTACTAGTTTAACAAAAATCACATTACATGATTGGCATATTCACATGTGATTGTTTTTGACCTATTTTGACTGGTGTCACAAAACTCCTCACCAAAGCAATCATCAACCTTATCCTAAAACAATTGAAAAACCACCTACTTATCGACCCAACATTCCGAATCACACCTCGGAACCTCAGGAAGTTCCGAAATCAGCCAAACAAAAGATTGTATGTCACAAATGTGATCTTGGTAACCATTATGAAAATGACTACTTGGCTGATAATCCTCCATAACCAAAGGTGAAAAAATTTGCTTATTATGATCGACGTGCTCAGGAGCTAGCTGTGACATCCCCAAAATCACGGCTAAAAATGACCGATTTCATTTATGCTTTTTAAAATAATTTCAGAGTAAATCCTTTTGATTTAAAAGAGTTGCGGAATTTGTTCCCAAAACAAAATATGATAAGATAATATTTATCAAAGCATTTCATCAAGAGATGCATTTTCATTATATAATAAAAAATCGGGATGTCATGTTTCGATACAGATCATAAAACATAAGCGAAAACATTACAAGTCATTCAACAAATATATACATATACAGACTTGTAAACAAAACAACTCGATGATTCCTCCATCTTATGGCCTTGCACCACTTCCTGTAATACAAATAAAACTGAGTGGGTCAGGCTTGGGAGCTTGGTGAGCATATAGGGTTTTCAACCGACAATAAATAAATTATATTTAATTTCACCAACCAACAATAACCCGATTACCTATTCCCGTTATCCTCACTTTACGTGTAACATCCCGAAATATCAAGAGTAGAGTCGAAGGGCTAAAAGAGTAAATTGGGAAAGAGTGACTCGGCGAGTCCATGTGCGGACTCGGCGAGTAGAGTCGCGACTTGGTCGCGTGTTAAGTGGCCGACTCGGCAAGTCAGTGTAATGGACTCGGCGAGTAGGCGCTGAGTGGAGAAAACCCTAATTCTCGGGGTTGAGCCTTATATAAAGATCATTATGTTTTCCTCCCAGCCTCTTTTTATCACCCCTTGAGCCCCAGAAAACCCTAAATCGCGGAGAAGCACCATTGTTGAGTGGATTGGAGCTTGGAGAAGTAATTGTTGAAGGAATTTTGGGAGATTGAAGGCTTGGAGCAAGGGGCTTTGCTTGGATTCGAATTACATTGCAGTTGGGGCATCTCTTAGAGGTAATATCTCGTTATTGGACTGTTGTTATGTTGTTTCTTCATTTTGGGGTTTGTGGGAATTTGTCTATGGATGTAATGGGAAGTCTAGAGGTTAGATCTGAGGTTTCTACCTCAGATCTGGAAGGGAGAAGAATCAGAGAGCATGAAAGTCCCTGTGTTGGAGTGTTTAGTGAAGCTTACATGTCCCAAACGCTAGCCCAATGTGCAAACGACTTAGATCTCTTTGGATTCACGTAAAGTTTGCCACTTTACGTGATGGATGAGTGGTAGGAGACTAGATCTATGTTTTGGAGCAGTTGCACGACCTGGAATGCTTCTGAATGAGTTCAGACCGGTGGTACTCAGCGAGTCACATGGGTGTACTCGACGAGTTGCTTGAAGATGATCTGGGACTCGGCGAGTTGGAAGAACAACTCGGTGAGTAGGTTGATGATAGCCTTAGACTCGGCGAGTCTTGTCGAAGGGTCCCGATATTCTCTGGTTGAGTCGAGAATCGGTGAGTCGAGGGATGACTCGGTGAGTTGTGTACGAGTGGACTCAGAGTTGTTGGACTCGGCGAGTCTCGGGGTGACTCGGCGAGTTAGGTCGCGGATTGAGTGAAGTTCTGATTATGGGAACTCGACGAGTCACAGGGTTGACTCGGCGAGTAGGGTCAGTCAGGGGTTGACTTTGACTGAGGACTTTGATTTTGACCAAGGGTTGGCCGTTGACTTTTAGGTTTTGGTCAGCGATGTGGCCTTTGGGCCAAGAGAGGGGTAAAATAGTCTTTTACCCTTAAGAGGGTGCTATGAGAGGATTGATTCTAGTCTCGAGAGTTATATTCATGAGAATATTTTGCCTTACGTGTTAGGCGGTGGCGAGTTCGAGATTTAAGTGTGGGGATATCTGCTTTCTGCTTGCCAGGTGAGTCTTCTCACTATACTTTACCTCGAGTAGGTAACTAGAGTTATGTGATCAGAGTATTTGTATGTCATATGTACGTGATGTGTTGTACTGCATTACTTCTATGTGATTTATGCTGTGCATGTTTATAGAGTTGGAACCGGAAGGTTCCCAGAGTTAGAACCTGAGGGTTCACAGAGTTTGGGTGCACGGACCCATAAAGTTATAGCCTCGAGTGGTTAATATGTGCTGTGTGTGGTATTTTGGGGAACTCACTAAGCTTTGTGCTTACAGTGTTTTGTGTTATGTTTTTCAGGTTTCTTTCAGTATCACGGGACGGCACCGGCTTGATTGTACACACCAGAGAAAGAGTCATATTTTGGAGGATCCTGGTTTTCTATGCAAGTGAAAATGGAGTTATGTTTTGTAATTCGACTATGAATGAGATTTTGAACAAGTGTTTCTAAGAACAAAATGATTGTTTTAAATGAAAATTTTGTCTTGAAATTTATGGTGTTACATTACGTCCCTAAAACAAAATCTATCTTGAGGGACCTAATCTAGGATTTTCATCGGGACGGACATTACTGCTAAGGGGTTTCCTCAACAATAGATATCCTAAAGGCAATCATGAGGGGGATAGAGTACACCGGTGAACACATCGTTCACAACACCTACAGGTTATGAACCTGCTAGCGTTCCACAAGACTGTCTAGAATGAGTATGTGGTCGTTATCCATACTCCGCTAAATAACTAGATCAATAACAACAACATCGAGGCCTCTCATCTGTTTTTCACACACCAATTATCTACCCATGTTCTACCCAACATATTAGTAGATAAAAATATATATTTTTATACATAGTTTAAAACCGGTATAGCATTCTCATTCAATACATAGTCCTCATAACAAATGAGGCACACCCACATAACACGTATTTCATAGAGAATAAATCATATCTATGAGATAGAAGCAAGTGAATATACATTCACACACATAACAACAAAATTATACATATAACACGTATTTCGTATAAAATACTTCATAATTATGCGTTAGAAGAAAGTAACTACACACTCACGTGATCAGAAGATGATCGGACAGCACTACGACTTGCAGAAGTAGTATTCTTCAGTACATCCGGAAGATCTTCACAAAAACCGGGCTTCTCGCTAGTAGAGCTTCGGCTCGGGAATGGCACTTCACGGGATCTTCGGGGCTTCGGAACTTGCTTCGGGTCTCGGGAATAATACCAGGGCTTCGGGATACTTCTAGCACGTAAAACGATGCAAAACGAGAGAAAGAGAAGAGAATATGGAAAATGGAGTCGGCTGCCCTCGCAACCCTTTTATAGGAGGTTGAGGCCTCGCAGTACGCTGGGCGTACGGCTCGGTTCGTCATTGAATGCGTCATCAGAGCACTCGAGTCCGAGGTGGTGCATGCATCAGGGTACGCTGGGCGTACTCAACTACGTTGGGCGTAGTTCGGATCGTATCGATGACTCCCCCCCCCTTCCTTCGGATAATATCGGAATTTAATAATTAAATTTTAATTTTAATTATTTAATAAACTTCGAAAATTCATATCTTCTTTATACGAACTCCGTTTTCGACCTTCTTTATATCCACGCGTAGGTGAGACTAGGCTCTACAACTTTCGTTTAGACTCCATTGGCTAATTTTGAATTTATTTTTACTATTTATTTTTAGTAGGTCGGGACAAGAAAATTTCGTTATAAATTCATAACTTCTTCATCCGACGTCCGTTTTCGTCTGTCTTTTCACCAATGCGCCACTATCAATGAGATCTTCGATTCTCATTTAGATTTTTTCAACCAACAACCACTCGATCTCGAACCGAGTATTCGGACTGCATACTGCTAAGTCGAAACTTCAGAAAAACATAACTTCCTCATACGAAGTCAGATTTGGGCGTTCTTTTTATGTAAGCTCTCGGTTTAATGAACTCTACGACATTTGTTTAGATAACTAGGGCTAAATATCTCTCTAACATAAATTTCACTTTTGTTATGTCATTTAGAGTTGCCGGTTCCATCGCGAAATTTCGACAGGTCATAACTTCTTCGTTATAACTCGGATTTCGGCATTCTTTATATATTCGGAAACCTCATTTCAACTACTACAACATTATCCATACATATCATATTTATCTAACATTTCATTTTGAAGCTTATTTTTATTCTTAATTAAATTAAGACACACAACACATAATACTCAAATAATACACTTCTATTATTTCAAAACGGGTTACAAAGGTTAACCTAGACTATTATATCAACCTTAATGACAAGCCCAAAAACATAGGCGTTACAATTCTCTCCACCTTAGAGTGATTCTATCCCCAGAATCATAAATCAACAAACAAATGCGGATAGCGACCCATCATGTCACTCTCCGTCTCTCAGGTGAGATTCGGCCCATTCGTGTGTTTCCATCGGACAAGCACTAACTCGACCATCTTGTGTCGCAACTTCTTAGTCTTTCGGTCAACGATTGCCTCTGGTTCTTCAATCAACCTTTTGTTCTCATCGATTCTCAACTCTGAAATTGGAATCATGTCGGGAACTTCTCCCGTGAACCTCCTCAAAGAACACACATGGAAAGTGTTATGAATTCCATTCAGTTCTTCTGGTAATTCAAGCTTGTAAGCTTGGTTCCCAATCCTCTGAAGAACTTTAAACGGTCCAATAAACCTTGGACTTAATTTTCCCCTTTTACCAAATCTTATAAGTCCCTTCCATGGCGAGACTTTAAGCAAAACCGAATCTCCAACTTCAAAAGTCATCGGTCTTCGCTTGTTGTCAGAATAGCTCTTTTGACGATCCTGAGCTGCTAACATTCTTTCCCTAATTATTTTCAACTTTTCAGCAGTTTGATGAACCATCTCGGGTCCCATAAACTGCTTTTCCCCAGCCTCAAGCCAACAAGACGGCGTACGACACTTATGTCCGTACAAAGCTTGATAAGGTGCCATCTTTATGCTCGAGTGAAAACTATTATTGTAGGAAAATTCTACCAAAGGTAAATGTTCATCCCAGTTACCTATAAATTCCAGAGTACATCCTCTCAGCATATCTTCAAGTGTTTGTATCGTCCGTTCGCTCTGACCATCAGCCTGCGGATGGTAGGATGTACTTAAACACAACTTGGTACCCATTTCCTATTGTAGACTTTTCCAAAACCTCGAGGTGAAACGGCTATCACAATCCGATACAATCATTAATGAAACACCGTGAAGACTCACAATTTCCTTCACGTAAGAATTCACAAGCTTATCCATGGACCATTTCTCCTTGGCTGCTATGAAATGCGTACTCTTAGTGAATCGATCAACGACCACCCAAATCATGTAGTGACCATTCTTTGTTCTGGGCAGTTTAGTGACATAATCCATAGCAATGTCTTCCCACTTACCCATAGGCACAGGTAATGGTTCTAAACTCCCATACGGTTTCTAATGTTGTGTCTTGACTCTAGCACAAGTCACACACTCCGCCACATACTTTGCAACATCAAGCTTCATCGTCAGCCACCAATAATAGGGTTTCAGGTCCCTGTACATTTTAGTGCTACCGGGATGAATCGAGTACATGGTCTTGTGAGCTTCTTCCATTAGAAGATCTCTGACTCCTCCTGTCTTAGGTATCCAAATCTGATCTTGGAACACCTTCTGACCATGACTGTTTATACCGAACACCAATGTTTTTCCCAAACGTTCTTCCTTACGGTCATTCTTCTCAGAAGCTTCCTCTTGAGCTTTCTTTATACTTTCCACAATGGTCGAAACAACTTCAATTCTCAACGCTCTTGGCCTTTTCCTTTCAAGATTGACTTTCCGACTGAGTGCATCAGCAACAGCATTAGCTTTACTAGGGTGGTAAAGTATCTTACAGTCGTAGTCCTTAAGTAACTCTAGCCAGCATTGTTGCCTTATATTCAATTCTTTCTGATTAAAGAGATATTGGAGACTCTTATGATCAGTGAAAAGTTTGCACTTCGTGCTATAGAGGTAATGCCTCCATATTTTTAGAGCGAAAACTACCGCTGCCAACTCCAAATCATGAGTCGGGTAGTTCTTTTCATGATCTTTCCATTGTCAAGACGCATATGTGATCACCTTACGCCTTTGGGTCAGAACAAAACCCAATCCAACCCCACACGCATCGCTATAAACAGCACAGTCTTCAACTCCATCGGGGAGAGAAAGTATCGGTGCCTCGCATAGTTTCTTCTTTAGCTTCTCGAATGCTTCTTTATGCTTATCATTCCAAGCATAAGTAGCTCCTTTGTGGGTCAAAGCTGTTAATGGAGTAGCGATCGAAGAAAAGCCTTGGATAAACCTTCGGTAATATTCGGCTAATCCCAAAAAGCTTTGGATCTTCGTGGGACTTTTTGGTGGTTCCCACTCCATTACAGCTTCAATCTTTGCTGGGTCAACCATTATCCCTTCTTGGTTGACCACGTGACCTAAGAATTGGACTTCTCTAATCCAAAATTTACATTTGGAGAACTTTTCATACAACTTCTCCTTCTTCAAAACTTCTAACACTTCTCGCAAGTGTCTGTCATGCTCCTCTTGGCTTTTCGAATAAATCAGAATGTCATCTATGAACACTATCACAGATTTATCTAGGAACGGATTACAAACACTGTTCATTAAATCATGAATGCCGCTGGAGCATCGGTTAGTCCAAACGACATAACCAAAAACTCGTAGTGCCCATATCGTGTTCTGAATGCAGTATTCTCTATATCCTGCTCTTTTACTTTCAGCTGATGATATCCTGACCTAAGATCGATCTTCGAGAAATAGCTCGAACCTTGAAGTTGATCGAATAGGTCATCAATCCTCGGTAACGGATATCTATTCTTTATTGTTGCCTTGTTTAGCTCTCTGTAATCAATGCACATTCTCATACTTCCATCTTTCTTCTTCACGAATAACACCGGAGCTCCCCAGGGTGATGAACTAGGTCTAATGAAACCTTTGTCCAATAACTCATGAAGTTGCATCATCAGTTCCTTCATCTCTGTCGGTGTTAATCGATAAGGTGCTTTTGCTATTAGCGTCGTCCCTGGTAACAAGTCAATTCTAAACTCCACTTATCTATCAGGCGGTAATCCGGGAAGATCTTCGGGAAATACTTCCGGATAATCACATACGACAGGAATGCTCTGCATCGCCTTTTGCTCCTTCTTAGCATCAGTCACGAATGATAGATACGACGTACATTGTAACAGCCGGATTTTATCAGGTATCTTGTTAGTTGTATTTTGTTGTTTTGTGAGGGGGACTCGGCGAGTTGGAGCTCAGACTCGCCGAGTAAGGACGCGGATTGGACGCAGGATCGCGCCTGGACTCGACGAGTCCAGGATATGGACTCGGCGAGTCAGTGCTGTGTAATGAAACCCTAATTTCTCGGGTTTGAGACTTATTTAAAGGGCCTAATGGCCGTCATTTGTGCTCACCAGCCCCTTGAGTGAAACCCTAATCGAGTGTGAGCATTGGAGCTAAGTAGGAGGCCATTATTGACCTTGGAGGTGCCATTGTTGCAAGGAAAGGAGAAGAGCTAGCCAAGGGAAAGCAAGAAGGAGCTATTTCTGTGGGTTTGGAGTCCAGAGCAGCATCACTTTTGTGGTAATAAATCCGAGTTACCTTCTTGTTGTTATTGCTTATCTAGATTTAGGGTTTGTTGAACCCTTTTATGGCAAGATTTGGTGCTCTTTTGGTCCCTTATGAGGTTGGAACCATAGATCTGGACCCTTAGAGGTCCAGAGTGTCCCTTTACCCAAGCTTTTTGGGGATCAATGGAGGCTTTGGATTGGAATCCTCATGCCTTGGGTCAAAAACGCCATTATTGAGTTATAGGGTGTGTTATGAGCACCAAGATAGGAGCTTTACGTGATGAATCAGTCGAGGGAGGCCAGATCTATAGTTTTTGGAAGCAGATCTGACCTTAAAAGCGAGTTGGAGTGGTTGCATGGCATGGACTCGCCGAGTCTGTTCATCCGACTCGGCGAGTAGCTTGAAGATTGCCTTAGGACTGCTCAGCGAGTGGTCCAATCGAGTCATGGGTAGACTCAATGAGTCAGGGTGAGTCGGAGAGGGATGACGAGTGGACTGAGTCAAACCTGGACTCGCCGAGTTGTCCTTGAGACTCGGCGAGTTGAGTCGGGGTGGCCCCGCGATTCATTCAGGTGAAACTCGTCGAGTAAAGGGGGGGGGGGATACTCGACGTGTAGTAAGAGGATTTCAGAGGGTGGTGAAAACGTCTAGACTCACCGAGTCGCCATGGTACTCGCCGAGTCCGGTCAGAGTTGACCGTTGACCAGAGTTGACCTGTGTTGACTCCTTATAAATAGTCAACCTTAGAGATACAAAATGTTAATTAGAAGCATATAATGTTATAGGAGGATTAGAGCTCGGAGGATCGAGCACGAGGGATTTCTAGGATTCGTGAGATATCGAGATACGCGAGGTGAGTCTTCTCACTATACTATATTACCTTGAGTAGGTAACCTGAGTTATATGATAGAGTATTGTATGCTATGTATGTTATGTGTTGTACTGCATTATTTCTATGTGATTTATGTAGTGCATGTTTATCAGAGCTAGAACCTGAGGGTTCACAGAGTTTGGGTGCACGGATCCACAGAGTTATAGCCTCGAGTGGCTAATATGTGTTATATGTGGTATTTTGGGGAACTCACTAAGCCTTATGCTTACAGTGTTTGATGTTATTGTTTCAGGTACTAGTGACGACCGCGGGAAGGCGCCGGCTTGATCCGTACACACACACACACTCGGAGTTTTACATTGTGATCTTGGGATTTTGTATTGACCTATTTTGGATAATTAATATGGTTGTTTGATGAATTTTAATGGAATTATGTTCTATAAGAAAATTGAAAAAAAAAATTGTTCTGAAATTTACGGTGTTACAAATTGGTATCAGAGCCTTGGTTTGAGGGATTCGGGTACACCTTCGGGAGTATTTGAACTCAAACTGAGGAATTGGAAAGATATTTTCAAAAGAAAACCAAAATTTTCTAAGAGTAAAAGACTTTCTTGAAAAAGAAACAAATTCCAGGAAGATACGTGTGTACGATCAGTCAGCGCCCGAACGGTGAATTCCCAAAATACCTTTATATTACGTGATATTAATATTAATATGATGTATCTGCATGCTAGAGTAGGCTAGGTATTGCTAATAGGACTAGAGTGGCCTGATTGTGATGCCTTAGCTTAGGGAGGGGTGAGCTGCTATGAGATGCTGAGAGTGAGTAGGTAGCAGCAAGGGGTTTATGAGAGATCTGTTAGAAAGTGGTTTACGCATGATAGAGTACTTGGGAATTGGGATCCGAAGAGGAAGGTTTGGGGTGTGTACTGAGACGGTGTGGACAGTAGTATTGGGCCCGTACTACTGAAAGCACCGGGGTAGTACACAGTCCAAATAAGAATCTTGGGATACCAGATCATTCATGAGGAGGTGGCTGCGGTCATCAGAGCTGAGATACCAGAGATGTTCGGGTCTATTAAGACCGCGCTGATTAAGACATTTGACGAGCGTTATGCCGCTCTTTCTGAGGCTGCTGTTGCAGCGGCTACCGCAGCGATCGCTGCAGCGAGACCCCAGGGAGGTGATGCGTCACTGTTTCGGGGTTTCAGCAACACCAAACCACCAGAGTTTGATGGTACACAGGATCCGGTGGCAGCTATGAGGTGGATATCTGATATGGAGGGGTGCTTCTTCACTTGCTCATCCCCTGAGCATTTGAAGGTTCGGTTCGCGCTGAACCAGCTTCGCTTGGGAGCGAAGGACTGGTGGAAGTTTGTGACGGCGCATTTCACGCCTACTGAGCTTTCGGCAGTGACCTGGAAGAGGTTCACTACCATGTTCCGAGATGAGTACGTTCCCCAGGTGGAGAAGGAGCGTCTGGCACAGGAGTTTCTGACCCTCAAGCAGGGTACTGAGTCAGTTACCGCGATCACGAGGATGTTTCATGAGAGGGCGATGTTCTGCCCTGAGCACGTGTCCACTGAGCAGGCACGTATGAGCCGCTACCTGAGCATTTTGAGACGGGATATTCGGGAGTTCGCTGCGAACTCCTCGTATCGGACATTTGCTGAGCTTCAGGAAAATACCCGGAAGAGGGAGATTGAGCTTGAGACTCAGGCCAGGGAGGAGGCGGAGTCTCTAGGGAGGGATCGGCGGCCGGCACAGCTTCAGCCGGCAGCCAAGCGGGCCTAGCCCGCTGATCCCAAACCCGGGAGCCAGAAGGGCCGCACTTGCGGGAAGTGCGGCAAGGGTCACGATGGAGTCTGTCGAGCAGGGTCTTGCTACAAATGTGGCAAGGAGGGGCATATGGCCAAGGACTGCCCCAAGGGGTTTGCAGTGTGTTTTCACTGCAACCAGACCGGACATCGGAAGGCGGAGTGTCCGCTGCTGTGTGGAGTGTCTCAGGGATCTGCTCCCGCCGCCATCAGAGCTACAGAGAGTCGGCCCGTGAAGGCCGAAGCACCGAGAGCTCGAGGGAGAGCCTTTCAGCTGACTGCGAAAGAGGTCCGCGCTGCACCCGACGTTGTGGCTGGTACGTTTCCTTTTATATATTTATTTTTGGTGTTAAGATATTATGCTTATATTATGCTATGCATAGGTACCTTCCTTGTGAACTCTGTGCCTGCTTTAGTGTTATTTGACTCGGGTGCGAGTCGGTCTTTTGTATCTTTGGCCTTTAGTCAGCATATCAGTGTTAGTTGTGAGGCATTGAGTCGGCCTCTTCGGGTTTCCATAGCCGCCGACAGAGTGATTTGTGTCACAGAGGTCCTCTGGGGATGTGCGTTAGAGATTTTTGGGGTTGAGTTTCCGATCGATCTGGTTCCTATTACGATGGGTGATGTCTGTATCATAGTGGGCATGGACTGGTTGAGCCGATTCGGCGCGGTTTTCGACTGCGAGCGTCAGCTGGTGACCATACGAGATCCTAGTGGGGGAGTTCTTTCAGTATACGGCGAGGGTACACGTTCTGGGTCAGCCTTTTGTTCGGCCGCTAGGGCGAGGCAGTGTTTACAACAGGGCTGTAAGGGTTTCATGGCGTATGTGATGGATACGCGAGTGATCTCCGAGAGACCGAGTTCAGTGGATGAAGTTCCGGTGGTGCGTGAGCTTCCAGATGTTTTTCCCGAAGAGTTACCAGGTGTGCCTCCCGTGAGGCAAGTGGAGTTCGGTATCGATTTGGTTCCGGGAGCCGCGCCTATCGCTAAGGTGCCTTATCGCCTTGCACCTCCAGAGATGCAAGAGTTATCCTCGCAGCTTCAGGAGCTGCTGGGGAAGGGGTTTATTCGGCCGAGTAGCTCGCCATGGGGAGCACCCATTCTGTTTGTGAAGAAGAAGGACGGCTCGCATCGAATGTGTATTGATTACCGAGAATTGAATAAGCTGACGGTCAAGAACCGTTACCCGTTGCCGAGGATCGACGATTTATTCGATCAGTTGCAGGGAGCATCTTGGTTCTCCAAGATCGATTTGAGGTCGGGCTATCATCAGGTGAGGGTGCGGGACGAGGACGTCCAGATTACAGCATTCAGGACGTGTTATGGGCATTATGAGTTTGTGGTGATGCCTTTTGGGCTCACCAATGCCCCGACTGTGTTCATGGACCTCATGAACAGGGTATGCAGACCGATGTTGGATCGGTCAGTGATTGTGTTTATCGATGATATTCTAGTATATTTGAGATCTAGAGAGCAACATGAGGAGCATTTGAGGGAGGTTCTTGGAGTTTTGAGATCGGAGAAACTTTATGCAAAGTTTTCCAAGTGCGATTTCTGGTTGCGGGAGGTCCAGTTTCTGGGGCACCTCGTTAATCAGAAAGGGATATTGGTCGATCCGGCCAAGGTTGACGCGGTGATGAGGTGGGAGGTGCCAAAGTCACCTTCTGAGATCAGGAGCTTCCTTGGGCTGGCAGGGTACTATCGGAGGTTTATCTAGAATTTCTCCAAGATTGCAGTGCCACTAACCAGATTGACCCGGAAGGGTGTTACATTTTTATGGGGTCCCGAGCAGCAGACCTCCTTTGAGACGCTTCGCCAAAGGTTGTGCGAAGCTCCGGTATTAGCTCTTCCGGAAGGGATGGAAGATTTTGTGGTATTCTGTGATGCATCGATTTTAGGGCTGGGAGCGGTGCTGATGCAGAAGGGGCATGTGATAGCATATGCATCGAGGCAGTTAAAGCCTCATGAGATGAGATATCCCACACATGATTTAGAGCTGGGGGCAGTGGTGTTCGCCCTCAAGATTTGGTGGCACTACTTGTATGGGGTTCGTTGTACGATATACACGGACCATAAGAGCTTGAAGTACTTGATGGATCATCCTAACCTAAATATGCGGCAGAGGAGGTGGTTAGATGTAGTCAAGGATTATGATTGCGAGATCTTGTATCACCCGGGCAAGGCTAATGTGGTAGCCGACGCATTGAGTCGTAGGGCAGAGAGTACTCCATTGCGAAATGTATGTTTGAGATTGACCGTGATAGCTCCAGGACGCCATTCGTGGGGCACAGGCCGAGGCTGTGCATCCGAAAATGCAGAAGAGAGAACGGGTCGTTGGGTTGGTTTCTGAGTTCGTGTTGGATAGTCGAGGGCTTATGACTTTTCAGGGCCGGATTTGGGTACCGTTTGTGGGTGGTACGCGTACTACATTGATGGAGGAAGCTCATAGATCGAAATTTTCGATCCATCCTGGGGCTACAAAAATGTATTTGGATTTGAGGAAAGAGTATTGGTGGCCTTGTATGAAGAGGGACGTCGCATGGTTTGTCTGTCGAAGGGTGAAGGCCGAGCACCAGAGACCGCATGGCAAGTTGCAGCCATTGGAGGTTCCCGAGTGGAAGTGGGAACAGATCACTATGGATTTCATCACCAAATTGCCGAGGACTGCCAGAGGAGTCGATGCAATTTGGGTGATTGTGGATAGGTTGACGAAGAGCGCTCACTTTCTTGCCATCAGTGAGAGTTCTTCGGCGGAGAAGTTGGCAGAGATTTATGTGAGGGAAGTAGTATCTCGGCATGGGGTGCCGATCTCGATTGTTTCGGACCGTGATGTGCGCTTCACTTCCCGATTCTGGAATAAATTTCATGAGGAGTTAGGTACTAAGCTGCATTTTAGTACCGCATACCACCCCCAGACAGACGGCCAGAGTGAGCGGACGATTCAGACGCTTGAGGACATGCTTCGAGCATGTGTATTGGATTTTGGGGGTAGCTGGGATACGTATTTACCCTTGGCAGAGTTTTCCTACAATAACAGCCATCATTCGAGCATCGGTATGCCGCCCTTTGAGCTGTTGTATGGTAGGAGGTGTCGGACTCCCATTTGTTGGGGAGAGGTTGGGCAAAGAGTGATGGGCAGTACAGAGATCGTGATTCAGATGACAGAGCAGATACAGCAGGTCAGACAGAGTTATTGACCGCCCAGAGCCGACAAAAGAGTTATGCGGACAGACGCCGGTCCGAGCTTGAATTTCAGGTTGGCGACTTCGTTCTCCTGAAGGTTTCTCCTTGGAAAGGGGTGATCCGGTTCAGGAAGAGGGGCAAGTTGGGGCCCCGGTTTATAGGTCCATTTGGTGTGATTGCAAGGGTAGGCCGGGTAGCCTATCGGTTGGAGTTGCCAGCAGAGTTAGGACAGATTCACAACACTTTTCATGTATCGCAGTTGAAGAAGTGTATAGCCGATGAATCGGCAGTGGTTCCGTTAGAGGATATTCAGGTAGATGCAAGCCTGAATTATGCCGAGAGACCAGTGGCCATCAGGGATCGGAAGATCAAGGTTTTGAGAAACAAGGAGGTACCTCTGGTGTTGGTTCAGTGGCAACATCGGAGGGGATCAGAGATGACCTGGGAGCCAGTGCGTATGATGCAGGAGCAGCACCCAGAGCTGTTTTTAGAGCGAGACTTCGAGGGCGAAGTCTAGTCCAAGTGGGGGAGAGTTGCAACAGCCGGATTTTATCAGGTATCTTGTTAGTTGTATTTTGTTGTTTTGTGAGGGGGACTCGGCGAGTTGGAGCTCAGACTCGCCGAGTAGGGACGCGGATTGGACGCAGGATCGCGCCTGGACTCGACGAGTCCAGGATATGGACTCGGCGAGTCAGCGCTGTGTAATGAAACCCTAATTTCTCGGGTTTGAGACTTATTTAAAGGGCCTAATGGCCGTCATTTGTGCTCACCAGCCCCTTGAGTGAAACCCTAATCGAGTGTGAGCATTGGAGCTAAGTAGGAGGCCATTATTGACCTTGGAGGTGCCATTGTTGCAAGGAAAGGAGAAGAGCTAGCCAAGGGAAAGCAAGAAGGAGACATTTCTGTGGGTTTGGAGTCCAGAGCATCACTTTTGTGGTAATAAATCCGAGTTACCTTCTTGTTGTTATTGCTTATCTATATTTAGGGTTTGTTGAACCCTTTTATGGCAAGATTTGGTGCTCTTTTGGTCCCTTATGAGGTTGGAACCATAGATCTGGACCCTTAGGGGTCCAGAGTGTCCCTTTACCCAAGCTTTTTGGGGATCAATAGAGGCTTTGGATTGGAATCCTCATGCCTTGGGTCAAAAACGCCATTATTGAGTTATAAGGTGTGTTATGAGCACCAAGATAGGAGCTTTACGTGATGAATCAGTCGAGGGAGGCCAGATCTATAGTTTTTGGAAGCAGATCTGACCTTAGAAGCGAGTTGGAGTGGTTGCATGGCATGGACTCGCCGAGTCTGTTCATCCGACTCGGCGAGTAGCTTGAAGATTGCCTTGGGACTGCTCAGCGAGTGGTCCAATCGAGTCATGGGTAGACTCAATGAGTCAGGGTGAGTCGGAGAGGGATGACGAGTGGACTGAGTCAAACCTGGACTCGCCGAGTTGTCCTTGAGACTTGGCGAGTTGAGTCGGGGTGGCCCCACGATTCATTCAGGTGAAACTCGTCGAGTAAAGGGGGGGGATACTCGACGTGTAGTAAGAGGATTTCAGAGGGTGGTGAAAACGTCTAGACTCGCCGAGTCGCCATGGTACTCGCCGAGTCTGGTCAGAGTTGACCGTTGACCAGAGTTGACCTGTGCTGACTCCTTATAAATAGTCAACCTTAGAGATACAAAGTGTTAATTAGAAGCATATAATGTTATAGGAGGATTAGAGCTCAGAGGATCGAGCACGAGGGATTTCCAGGATTCGTGAGATACCGAGATACGCGAGGTGAGTCTTCTCACTATACTATATTACCTTGAGTAGGTAACCTGAGTTATGTGATAGAGTATTGTATGCTATGTATGTTATGTGTTGTACTGCATTATTTCTATGTGATTTATGTAGTGCATGTTTATCAGAGCTAGAACCTGAGGGTTCATAGAGTTTGGGTGCACGGACCCACAGAGTTATAGCCTCGAGTGGCTAATATGTGTTATATGTGGTATTTTAGGGAACTCACTAAGCCTTGTGCTTACAGTGTTTGATGTTATTGTTTCAGGTACTAGTGACGACCGCGGGAAGGCGCCGGCTTGATCCGTACACACACACACACTCGGAGTTTTACATTGTGATCTTGGGATTTTGTATTGACCTATTTTGGATAATTAATATGGTTGTTTGATGAATTTTAATGGAATTAAGTTCTATAAGTAAATTGAAAAAAATAATTGTTCTGAAATTTACGGTGTTACATACATCCTTTGGCCAAACACTTTCTGGCTTTCATTAATGAAATGATTCTAGAATTTACTCTGTGTTTATCTCCATACACCATAAACGACTCCTTCCCATGTGGGTTTACTTTGACTATCTTCTTCTTGCACAATATCTCGGCATCATTGGCGCTAAGCCAATCCATTCCAAGCACGATGTCGAAACCGTTTAGTTCAATAGGCAATAATTCCTCGTGGAACTTATTCTCATTCAAGTCAATTAAGATGTTTTTCATACGATGGCTAATAGGTACAAACTTGCTACTAGCAACTTCGGCTAATAAGGCATTATCTAGTCTATCAACAGGCAAAGTGTTGAATATTTTAGTGTTGCGTCTTGGGCTATTTGTTTTGTAATCGGATTGGGCTTATCCATCCGTAGTTATCTAGAATAGTTTCCTTTATCAAGATAAGCTGTTAGGGTTTTGTTATAAATATATGCATGCATGTATGTGTATATAATAGAATAGTTGTTCACGTTGATTCTTGTAACCCTAATATTTACCTCTACAGATTGAAGTTCTTAATCGAGCTCTTCTGGGTTATTTTGCATTAATCATTCGACATATTCATTGCAATACTTGTGTTCTTATTTACGTTCTTATTTATATTCTGCTTAGAATCATACGATCCTGATAGAACTTTGTTCTAACAATTGGTATCAGAGCAGGAGATTGTGTTCGTCGATACACTTCTCTTTTGTATTCACAAATAGTTAGGGTTTCCGCTTTTATCGAAGCCGTCGTCTTCTTAACGACGACTACTCAGCTTTTGATAAAACCCTAATCTTAAGTTTACAGGTAAGATTCTAGCAGCTCACCATGTCTCATGAAGATACGCATTCAAACCCTATTAACATCTCAAACAGCATCAGTTCTACAACTAGAGTTCCCATACTCTACACTCAAGACTACGAAGTATGGGCTCATCACTTTGAAGATTACGTGGTTGGATCCGAAGATAATGGCTATCTCATCTGGGAAGCTATTGTTCTTGGACCGTTCGTGCACTCAAAAACAAACACCATCGTCAAGACACAGAAAGATTACAACAAGTGGTATCAGAGCGGGTCTTTGAAGATCTATTGATTTTCGAAGTATCGGTCCTTGATTTGATGATTTTCTGCACAAGTTATTAAAGATTATTGGTGTTGTGGCGTTTTGGAATCAAAATTTTGTTCAAGGATCTGTTCATGGAGATTTATGGTGTTCTTCCACTGTTCATCTAGGTATTATTTAAATCTGATTTGTATTTGGTTCGTATTTTCTGATTGAATATGTTCGTGTGTTAAGTCCAAAATCACTCTATCTTATTTCTTTTGTTTTGGCCCGAAGATTTGGTTCTTTACTGTTCTTGATCCACTCTAAGCCCTATTTTCTTTAAAACACCGTTTGCGTCCCCTGTTCTATATTTCATTCATCCCGTTCGATCATTCTGGGTTTGTCAAAATCAACAATTGATGATTATTTATTAATTATCTGAGGTTATTGTTTGTTATCGTGTGTTCATCAATTCTCATTAATCGATTATTTTCAGTTTTATCCAATATCATTTTTTGAATTGATTTTCTCATTCCTATTCATATAATCGATTTGATTTTTCGATTAATTTGCTTTGTGTTGAACTTGGAAAATGTCTGATGATATTGTTCTATCTATGAATGAAATCGATCTTTGGAGAAACAATTGGAGGGTGTTTGTTGAATGCAAATTTTGATGCCTTATGATGAACAGATGAAGGACGATGATAAACACACTAAAATTTTGTAGATGATGTAGTATTTGATCTTGGGATCGGATTGTCAAGTATTGTTCAGATGGTCACGCAATCGGATTGTGTATGAGATTTCGGAAGTAAGTGCCATGGGAGAGTGATTTTGGAGTTGAGATTGGAGGACATCGATCAATATATCATTGGGATGAAGAACACTATAATAAAAATAGTTCAGATTATTGGGACTACATAATCAAATTGGAATCGTGTTGATGAATGTTACTAGTCGGAATTTCTATTAAGATCGGATGTTAAGATCGGAATTTCACTGTGTTTAGAATTTCTTTGAAGTTTTTTTCTCATCGCCAAGTGGGTCTTGCAATCAGTGCTTAGAACAATCAGAATATATTAAGGTCTCAGAAACGAGCATGTGTTTGGTATGTTGGGGCTTAAATCGAAAGTGTGGTCAAACTTGAAGGCCAAAGCTGCTGTGAAAAGTTCTTACCTGTGAACGAATGAAGAACGAATCGATCTCATCTGGATGAACATTGGCTAAAATCGAAAAGTCAAAATTGATGATCTGCGAATGACAAATTGCGAACGAACGAAACTAGGCTCGTTCTTCACCCACGAACATTCGTTGACTGTGATTCACAAGCAAAGCTATGCTTGGGTTTGGGGTATAATCGATGGCCTTGGAACCAACCTGGAACGAACTTAGGTTCGCGTGATCATGCTTAGAACCGAATGGAACCGAACGTTCAGTTGGGTTCACTTTTTGGGTGTGTAATCAAACGATCCTTACAATCACAAGCAAACTCATAGAAGTGAAGGTCATAGACGCGAACATTTGAAGCGAACCTGAGATTCGCTTCCGGTTGACAAGATTCGCATTTTGTGCTTGGAACGAAAGTGTAAATTTGGAGGATGTTGATGTCTTGGATTCATAGTTTGGAAGTTTTGATCCATTTTTAGAAACTGTTACAATTAAAGGGGGAAATTGATGCAAAATTACTATTCCAGCCCCAGTCTTTCAGCAAGTAACAGTTTCTGCCCAATATTTAGAAAAATTTACAAATTTGAGGGCCGGTGAACAGTTTTGAATTCTTTAATGCATACATTTTTTCGTGAACAGAAAATTAAGGATTCCATCAAGTCTTGGCGGTTCGGAAAGTCGTTTTTCGTGATGACGACAAATTTTCACGACTTTTTCGGATTTTATACTTCATCGTTTATATCATTTTGTCACGGGGGAGCTTAGTAAATTTTTATCCATTCAAGATCATTCTCATGACCATTTGAAGGCTTTATAGTCATGTTTTTTATTATAAATCGGGGGAGAATTTGGTATGGCCATTCGAAATTGGATTTGTGACTTTTCAAAGTTGAAGATTTTTAATAAAGCTTGTTGTAGAATTATGAAGGTAGCTTTTACAGTGGAAGATCTTCATCGAGCTCTGCTAAAGCTTTTACAGAGAAGTATCCTTTACCGTGGAAGTTCTTTATCGAGCTCTGCTAAGGACTTGTTATATCTCCGACTTCTAGTATTTTCTCAATCAAGTGGCATTACGACTCTTGAAGTTTGGGTTGTTATATGATATTTTGTGATGACTTATATCATTAGCTTATTTGAAGATCATTGTGACTTGGAGGGGGAGCTCTTCAAAGAGAAGAAGTAATTCGGTTTCTTTGTTCTGAAATGGGTTTTTATGGCGGGTTTGGTTTTCATGAAGATTTTTTGGGATTACATTCGAAAATGAAGTTTAAAGACATTACTTCAGTGCTTGATTTATATATCCTAGATCCCGTGTTTGAAGACTATTGAAGAATCAAGATTCGTGGATTGCTTCATATATTCCTCGTTGCAGATCAAATTCATGTGAAATAAAGGAGTAGTTGGCTCCAGAATCAAATAAAATTTGGGCAGGAAATGTGTTTACGAGAAAGGTACCTAAAGCAACATCAGCTTCATCTTTAGCAGCTTCCACTGTCATCTGGAATGCTCTCGCCTTTGGCTTTGGCGGAATGTTGGGTCTAGTTGCCTCCTTCTTCTTTGGGTAGTCCCTCGACATGTGTCCCTCCTCACCATAACCATAGAAAACTTTCTTAGAGAGGGTGCATTCATTGGCATAGTGCCCTTGCTTTCCACATTTGTAGCATGTAGCCACTACCTCACATTTTCCATGATGCTTCTTCTTACATTTGTCGCACCACTTGGCTTCACCTCCACTTCCCCTCGAACCAGACTTTGAGAACTTGTTTTCTTGTTGGAACCTGAAGTTCCATAGAACTTTCTATTTTCAGCAACCTCTATCCTCTCCAGACCCTTTTCCTTCTGCTTGGCCTCCACATTCTTAGCTGCTCGAACATCTGTTTTCAGAGTAGTTGCCATCTTGACTGTCGAACCAAAGTCGGCAGGCAGTCCATTAGCAAACCTCTCAATCTTGGAGAGTTCCGTTGGCACTAGGTACGGAAATAACTTCATTTTCTCAATGAATGCAGTAGCATTGTCATCTATGCTCATCCTCCCCTTCTTCAAGTTTTGGAACTCATTGTTAGATCAATCAGATCTATCTTTGAACAATATTTCACCCTTAGCTGTTCCAAGAACTCATCCCATGACATTTTCAGGGCTTCTCCTCGTGGCATAGTATCTGCCAACAACTTCCACCAACTCAAGACTCCAGTCTTCAGTTGTCTAACTGCGAAAACAGTCTTCTTTTTGTTGCTACAGTCGCAACTTTCAAATACCATCTCTATTTCAGAGATCCAATCCATTATCTCAACAGGCTTTGGGCTTCCAGAAAGACTTGGCGGATTGGCGCCCAAGAAATTCTTGTACATTCGCCCATCCTTGTTGTTTCTCATTTCCGGTTCGTTCCTTCGTTCTCCTTGAGTCCCAACTTGACTCATAATGCGACTATTGTCCCTTCCTCCGATTGCTCTGGAAATAATTCAGGTTCCTCAATAGGTATGATAGGTTCGTCCCTATTATCATGCAACATCTGTCGCATCTCTTCCCTTTGTTCGGCTAACATAGCCCAAATCATGGCTTGCACCCCAACCATCGTTATTGCTTCTGGTGCTGCTACTACAACAGGTGCTTGCTTAATCACTGGCGGTTGATTCCTGTTTTCATCCGCGTTTCCAACGCCACTTCTGGTTCTTACCATTTTTGATCTACACATCGAATAAGGTGAAATTAGATCCTCATTCACGATAGATATTCAAATCATCCTTATTACTCTGAAACGTTTACATGTTAGTTCTAATACCGTAGACATACGCTTAGAATCCTACACACATAAGGTTTCCAGATCCAGTCGACAACAGACCATAGATCCGAACAAATAATATAATATATGGCAACATATAACATTTAGCACATAAAAACATTTTAGGCAACTTTCCTAAAATAAACTAGTATTCGTGTCTAAAATTTAACAGACACACATCTCACAATCTCCACTTAGCATTCTAAGTTTAAGTCTAGAAATCTTACAAATTCCTAGTTCGCTTAAACTAATGCTCTGATACCAACTGTGACATCCCCAAAATCACGGTCAGAAAGGACCGATTTCACTTATGTTTTTTAAAATAATTTCAGAGTAAATCCTTTTGATTTAAAAGAGTTGCGGAATTTGTTCCCAAAACAAAATATGATAAGATAATATTTATCAAAGCATTTCATCAAGAGATGCATTTTCATTATATAATCAAAACTCGGGATGTCATGTTCCGATACAGAACATAAAGCATAAACGAAAACATTACAAGTCATTCAATAAATATATACATATACAGACTTGTAAACAAAACAACTCGATGATTCCTCCATCTTATGGCCTTGAGCCATTTCCTATAATACAAATAAAACTGAGTGGGTCAAGTTTGGGAGCTTAGTGAGTATATAGGGTTTTCAACCCACAATAAATAAATTATATTTAATTTCACCAACCAACAATAACCCGATTACCCATTCCCGTTATCCTCACTTTACGTCCCTAAAACAACATCTATCTCGAGGGACCTAATCTAGGATTTTCATCGGGACGGACATTACTGCTAAGGGGTTTCCTCAACAATAGATATCCTAAAGGTAACCATGAGGGGGATAGAGTACACCGGTGAACACATCGTTCACAACACCTACAAGTTATGAACCTGCTAGTGTTCCACAAGACTGTCTAGAAAGAGTCTGTGGTCGTTATCCATACTCCGCTGAATAACTAGATCAACAACAACAACATCGAGGCCTCTCATCTGTTTATCACACACCAACTATCTACCCATGTTCTACCCAACATGTTAGTAAATAAAAAAAATATTTTTATACATAGTTTAAAACCAGTATAACATTCTCATTCAATACATATTTCTCATAACAGATGAGGCACACCCACATAACACGTATTTCATAGATAATAAATCATATATATCAGATAGAAGAAAATGAATATACATTCACACACATAACAACAAAATTATACATATAACACATATTTCGTATAAAATACTTCATAATTATGCGTTAGAAGAAAGTAACTACACACTCACATGATAAGAAGATGATCGGACAACACTACGACTTGCAGAAGTAGTATTCTTCAGTAGATCTGGAAGATCTTCACAAAAACCGGGCTTCTCGTGAGTAGAGCTTCGGCTCGGGAATGGCACTTCACGGGATCTTCGGGGCTTCGGAACTTGCTTCGGGTCTCGGGAATAATACCAGGGCTTCAGGATACTTCTGGCACGCAAAACGAGAGAAAGATAAGAGAATTTGGCAAATAGAGTTGGCTGCCCTCGCAACCCTTTTATAGGAGGCTGAGGCCTCGCAGTACGCTGGGCATACTGCTTTACGCGGGGCGTACGCCTTGGTTCGTCATTGCATGTGTCATCGGAGCACTCGAGTCTGAGGCGGTGCATGCATCGGGGTACGCTGGGCGTACTCAACTACGTTGGGCGTACTCAACTACGCTAGGCGTAGTTCAGATCGGATCGATGACTCCCCCTCTTCCTTCGGATAATATCGGAATTTAATAATTAAATTTTAATTTTAATTATTTAATAAACTTCGAAAATTCATATCTTCTTTATACGAACTCCGTTTTCGACCTTCTTTATATCCACGCGTAGGTGAGACTAGGCTCTACAACTTTCGTTTAGACTCCATTGGCTAATTTTGAATTTATTTTTACTATTTATTTTTAGTAGGTCGGGACAAGAAAACTCCGTTATAAATTCATAACTTCTACATCCGACGTCCGTTTTCGTCTGTCTTTTCACCAATGTGCTACTATCAATGAGATCTTTGATTCTCATTTAGATTGTTTCAACCAACAATCACTCGATCTCGAACCGAGTATTCGGGCTGCATACTGCTAAGTCAAAACTTTAGAAAATCATAACTTCCTCATACGAAGTCAGATTTAGGCGTTCTTTTTATGTACGCTCTCGGTTTAACGAACTCTACGACATTCATTTAAATCACTAGGGCTAAATACCGCTCTAACGTAAATTTCACTTTTTTTACGTCATTTAGCGTTGTCGTTCCATCGCGAAACTTCGACATGTCATAACTTCTTCGTTATAACTCGGATTTCGGCATTCTTTATATATTCGGAAACCTCATTTCAACTACTACAACATTATCCATGGATATCGACTTTATCTAACATTTAATTTTGACGCTTATTTTTATTCTTAATTAAATTAAGACATACAACACATAATACTCAAATAATACACTTCTATTATTTCAAAACGGGTTACAAAGGTTAACATAGACTACTATATCAACATTAATAACAAGCACAGAAACACAGGCGTTAACCTAGCAGAGAGTGAAAAGGCATATGTCACCATTGTTTCGCAAAATGTTGATGGTTATTGGTTATCTGGTGATGATGATGAAGGAAATTCGGGTAGAAACTGGTGTCTAGTGGCTAGAAAATCAATTAAGTGTGATGAAGGTTACTGGTCTTCCGGTTCGGAAGCTGATGATGAAGATGTTGGATTAGGTGTCTAAGCCCATAACTACAATTGGTATATACTTAAATTGATAGTAGCACAATCCTTTTGTGTTACCCTTAAAACTAGCAACTAGAAAAAATGATTTTGGAGAAAGAGGTTGATTTATTATTTGATTAATAAATTGAAATAAATAAATAATTTGTTAATATATTATGAGAATAATATATTAATTAGAAATAATAATATTTAATTAATATTTAATCGGAAACTAGATGAGGAATCCCGCTTTGCGAGGTATGGATTTGTTAACAATATAGATAATAAGGAATTATTGATCATTTGTTTTGGTCGTTGGTGGTACGCTTTGGCATGTGTTATATTTTCTTCTCAGTGTGGTTGTAGGGGAATGAATGCCAATCGAAATGGTTATATATATATATATATATATATATATATATATATATATATATATATATATATATATATATATATATATATATATATATATATATAGGAGTAGGATCAAATGAGAATACCAAAAAGGTTGAGAGCGCGAGAACAAAGTATATTTATTTATGATTCCATGTATTCATTTGTAGGGGAATGATAAATTTTTACGCCTTTAATTTCAACCGAAGAGAAAAAGCATATTCATGTTGATTGTGCGTAAAAATTTATCATTTCTCTACAAATGAATACATGGAATCACAAATGCATATACTTGTTCTCGCGTTCTCAACCTTTTAGGTGTTCTCATTTGATCCTTTCCCTATATATATATATATATATATATATATATATATATATATATATATATATATATATATATATATATATATATATATATATATATATATATAACACCAAAAGAACGCATAGATGATTATGTGATAGACAAAAAAAAAAAAAAAAAAAAACAGTCGTCTTCACCTTCGAGTCAGCTACATGCATGGCAGATCGTCATCAAGAAGTTTTTCCATTTCTTTTTTCAGATTGTCGATCATGGCCTCTGTTTTCTTCTTCAGGTTATTAAAATCCACTTACTAATCTAATATTACAAACAAACAAAACAAGCAAAATATTTAAATGTATGAAATAACAATGTACTTTTGTTGAGATCATGGCCTCTGTTGTCTTCTTCAGGTTAGTAAAACCCACTTACTAATATAATATTACAAACAAACAAAACAAGCAAAATATTTAAATACATGAAATAGCAATGTACTTTTGTTGAGAAGTTTACGACAACATATTACTTTCTCCACCCCTTTAGCAAATATCTGCAAAAAGAAAATAACATAAACTAAAAATACTTTAAAACCCATTGAATGTTCAGAGGAATAGTAAATCTCTTTATTAGAAAGAAGAAATAACGACATACTTTTTATAAACAACCAAAGAACGCAAATTTTATCACCCATAAAATAGCAACGTGCATTCATAATCTTCAACGCGTACTTCACTACAATTAAAAGTGTGTATATCATGGGTTTGTCCAAATGTAATTTGTAGATTGTTTTCATTTGTAACATTAGGGTGTAATCACGTTATGTCATGTTTTTCCTTTCTATGAAGAAATAAAGAAAATGATCAACACATGTGCACGGAGAAAGAAAAAAAATACCAATTGTTAAGTGTTAAGGGTGTGGCTCAGTTAATAAAGTGTCGAAGTTAGCACCCCCTCCCCAGGTCTTGTTACATAAACATATCCTTATTTTTAGCTCATTTCATGATGAGGCAAATGTTTTCATTTTAAAATTTAAACAAAAAATACATAATTCTACAATTTATTGTTATGGTGAGCAACTTACCAACAAAAAATACACTGTACTTTCTAAAAAAGTTAAACAGATATATAATAAAATAAATCTCGATAAATATGAAAATTAAATAGTATGTCGCTACGTTCATGTGACCTCTTTTCTTCCACTTTAACCTAAAAAAATCCCAAATTTAATTAATTCTGCCAAACTTCCTTCCTTCAACTCAATGTTGACTATATAATAGGAGTTTATGCAAGAATTTTTATTTTGACAAAAAGAACACCAATAAAGAGCAAAATGTTGACCTTCAAAGGGATAAATCAATACGAAATATTTGTTATAGTTGCTTGAGCTGTTTTCGCATTTCTTTGAAATCTTTTTCAACATATCTTCTTGAGCAAGCCCCTCTTTTGTTAATGTACAACCTAACAAATATTGGAACCATAAAAATGAGAAAAATGAGTACATTTAGTAAAAGAAAATAATTTAGATTACAACAATGGATCATACCAATAGTAAAATCAATATATGATGTAGAAAAATATATATTATTTTAGTTGAAGAGAAAATCATGATTCTTAATAGAAAAATATGTATACATACCTGCAAATATTTGTACCGGTTACCACTGCACAATATTTAAATTAGAGTTAATACCTTTCAAAAATATTTGCAATTTTTTTATTGGGTTCTATTTTGGAAATCAAATTCAGGTACAACAATTGTAAACTAAATAATTTCAAAAAGGGGTAAACCAACAACATAAAAAATTTAATAATCCAAAGAGACACCAATTACATAAATTTATTGCATCGATGTTCCATATCTAACTAATTAATAAGCCAACAACCATACATATTTCGCTGATCTACATAAAACTAATAGGTGAACATTAAAATTTTAATCATAAATTGTTCTTTCATTGAAATATCCAAAACATTTAAATAAAAATATAAAAAAGATGACATAAATCTTGGTTTAGGTTCACAAATAAATAATACAAATAATCCAAATAATCTATGATGTGAAAGTTATAGAACGACAATAAAAACAAAAACAAAAAAAGTTTATTAAACAGTTTTTAGTTTTTTAACAGGCTTACCCATAACATTACCCATAACAGTTGTTGATGAACCATGTCCATTTGTGCCATCTCCACCATACATCATCATGCTTATTTGCATACTGTATTATGCTGCTACAAAATTTAAACAAAAAAAGAGGAAATTAAATGACACCTTGTTGCAAGTCAATAAAATATTTCATGCCTTGATAGGAAAAAAGAGGAAATTTGTCAACCTTAGGAAAAAATTTGACCTCCAAATAAGGGGCAATTGATTTCCTAAGGGCAAAAAACTAAATGAAATGATAAAAAAACAAAGAAAAAAACTACTTACTTGCGTTATTGCACAGATTCCGTCAAATTAAGTTGGAGAAAAAGTCAAGGAAAATGACCTGAGCATAAATCAATTCAAGAAAGAAACTCATATTTTAATTACTATGAAGTCGGATCCAAAGGTACTGAAATTAAAAGCATGTTATAAAAAATAAGAAAAACTATAACTTTAGAGGGGAAATTAGGGTAGAAATCTAAGGTGGGAATTGTTTGGATTGAAGTTTCTAGTACAGAATCCATGTAAAATCTTCAAAAGAACAGATAAAAACTGAAAAAAAGATAAATGGGATGAGTGGGTCTGTTACGTAGAGGTGAAGAAGGAGACAATGGTGTGATTCCCAAATCTACCCACAACATCTGGTAAACCAACATAAACCTTACGAAAGGACCCCAACTCCAAGAGAATAAAAATGCCCTAAAACGGAATAAAAATACCTCAAAATTGAAAACATAATGCTTACCTTCTACTATGTGATTATGGTAATTCGACCCTAATTTGTGTCATGCATCGACCTGGAGCGAAGGTTTAGTTTTTTATTGAATTGATACAATAACTTGAACAAGGAGGAAAAAACAAAATCGTCATTCTATTCTGCCACCACAACGTGGCGACTTTCATCACGACGTGGTAATTATTTACCACAATGTGGTGGGTAGATCCATAAAATTCGGTTTTATTGATTATCTCATGAATTGATTAGGATAATTATCTTTAATAATGTTTTAGTTGTATAAAATTGAATATTTTTCAAAAAGTAATTTGATAGCTTTATCTTGAATTTATGATTGGCTTAAATTTTAAATTAAAAAAAATTAATTTATTAATTTTCAAAATTTAAAATATAACCTAGTATTTTTCGAAAAATTTTAAAAATACAACCTTATACTATATGTAAAATTAAATGTTTAATTATTACGATACGTATAAGACTAAGTCGAACCGTTATTACGCCTCATTCACAAAGTTGGTTTATAAGGGGGTATAAGGAAATTGCCTATAAGATGGAGATTAAATGGGTGTCCACTCTCACCCATTGCTTCATTGATTGGTGGTGGGTTGTTAGTCGAAGGGTTTGATAGGACATCTTAATCCTCATTAATAAGTATAATAAATCATAAAGTAACTAAACATATTTTTATAAAATTCCCAATCCAGGTTACTTTAGGAAAAAAGATGTAAATTTGTATGCTAACCCATGAAATTGCACATTGCATTTTACAAGTCGTTAGTGGAGCATGTGTGGTTAACTGTAACACTAATAGGGATTAATAAAGAGTGGAAATTGGTGTCTCGTAAATTATCATTGATTAATGGAGCATATGTGGCAAAACGACATATTAAAATGAGATGCTAAATGCCATCAAGAGTACCTAGCTAATTTTCATGGTTATTCACATCTTGTTTGTGATCCTCGGTATCCTAGTCACAAATGGAAGAGCATGATCGAGATTAAACATGTCATTGAAGAGTTCGACGAATCTCAAAAGATCAAGAAATTTCATTAAAAACTTAATTCGTTCAAATTTCGTTTTCTTGTGGTGAAATTGGTAAATTGTCATTTACCCACCTTTATAATAATTTACAATTAGATTAGGACATCCCTCTTCTAAGTTGTAAATTATCTAGTTGGATCCTAGCTTTGATATTTCTCTTGGGTGTTATATTGAGGATTATTCTTATCTAACTAAAAACTATCTTTCTTTTGTAGATGTCTACTCAATCGATGCGTTTGGTTCATCTTCCTCCAATAAACACAACTTTTCGTTGCTTAACATCTGCTCGAGGGTGACATTGGATGGCACCAATTACAACGATTGGATGAGCAACATAAAGATGTCTCTTCTCTTTAAAGATAAAGAGTATGTCCTTGAAAAGGAACTCTTTGAAATTGATGAAACAAAAGCTACTCCTGAAGAACTAGCTGAGTATAAGAAGTACTACAATGATGCAACAAAAGTTTCTTGCATCATGGTGACAACTATGACTCCTGAGCTACAAAGCTTCAATGAGGATTACTAGCCATATGAGATAAACAAGGTCTTGATGGAAAAGTACCATCAACGATCTCATCAGGAAAAGTACAAGGTAGTAAAGTCCCTCATCACTAGCAAGATGAAAGACAGGGAGTCTGTTAGAATTTGCTATTGATATAGTCTAGCACTAATTGCCCATTTGTTATGATCAGTTTATCTTAACTTATCATTTGAACAACCAAGAGACTACATTGGCTCAACTCCAAAACCTCCTGCGAATGGATGAAGCGGGAATAAAGGGGGAAAAGTATTGCCTCTACTCCTACTACTGCTACAGTCATGGACATTGGTCAAGGAAAAGGCAAAAAGAGGAAAGGTCCTCTAAAGCAGAACTGGAAGGGAAAGTCCCAAGCTGCATCGTCAAGTAATGCAACCAAAGGAAAGCCCAGTTCTGAAGCTACCCTACCTCTAGCCCCAAAGAAGCCACTTGCTTCTACTGTTACAACAAAGGGAATTGAAAAAAGAAGTTTCCGAAAATACTTTTAAGATATCAAGGAGTGTAAGGTGAAGCCAACCTCGACAAGTATTTACACTTTCTTATCTAATAACTGGTCATATTCTCATTCTTGGTTCCTTGATACAGAATGTGGTTTTCACATTTGTTCTGATTTGCAGGGGATAAGAAGAAGTAAATATGTGGAGCATGGAAGGATGAACTTAGTCATCGGCAATAGGCGATTTTCACCTGTTACCATGATTAGAGTTTATAGCTTAGTGGTTAGTAGTGGGTTAGGTTTGGATTTGATAAATTTTGCTACTCGTCCAATATGACACAAAACATCATTTCATTTCATGCTTTATTTTGACAAGGTTTTAGATATTCTTTGAATGATGAGAATGGCTTTATTTTTGCTTTTATAAATGTTTTTTTTTTTTAATTATGAAGCTTTTCCTTGTGATGGTGTGTATGAAAGTGTGATGATTGTAGAGAATTTAGGTAATAGTGTTTTTTAAATTGATTATTCTAATGGTGTAGACAAAGCATGCTTGTGGCATTGTCATCTTGGATATGTTAACAAGAAACATATAGACCAATTCCAAAAAGATGGAGTGTTGGAATCATTTGACTTAAGGTCATATGATACATGTGTGTCCTGTTTGCTGGGAAAGATGACAAAATCACCTTTCACAGGGTCTTGTGAAAGAGGTGAAGGATTGTTGGATCTCATACGCACAAATGTGTGTGATCCCTTTAGATCCACCGCAAGGGATGCAAATCGATTCTATGTGCCTTTTATTGATGATTATAGCAGATATGACTATATCTACTTAATCAAGCATAAGTCAGAAACCTTTGAAAAGTTCCAAAAGTTGAAACAAGAAGACGAGAATCAATTGGACAGGAAGATAAAGACGTTTAGATCCGATAGAGGCAGTGAGTATCTTAGTATTGAGTTCCACGACTAGCTCAAGGAATATGGAATAGTTTCACAACTGACACATCCTTGGACACCACAAATTAATAGTGTGGCCGAGAGACGTAATCGAACCTTGTTTGAAATGGTTCATTCCATGATGAGTCGAGCTTTACTTCCAATTACATTCTGGGGGTATGCCTTAGAGACCGCCGCCCACATTTTTATTCTTAAGAAGGTTGCTAAAACACCTCATGAGATGTGGACAGGGAAAGTTCCCTCGTTAGCAAATATCAAGGTTTGGGGTTGTGAAGCTTTCATTAGACGAGAGACTCACGACAAGCTTAAACCTCGAAGTGAAAGATGTATTTTCATCGGCTACCTACAAAAATCCTTTGGATATTTGTTCTACAAACCTAGTGAGAACGAGGTATTCATAGCATGAAGGGGAGTCTTTCGCGAGAGAGAGCTCATATGAAAAGAGGACAATGGGAGTACAATTGATCTTGAAGAAATTCAAGAGTCAAACGATGAAGGAACTTCTGAAAATGCTAGGGCTCAACTTGAGGAAGAAATTCCAGTTGAACCAATTGACGAGTCATTACCACTTAGGCGTTCCACTAGAGTTGGAATACAATCAAAGTTGTAAGGTGTCCTGCAAAATGTGATACATTTATCTGTAATAGTACACTGGTAAATTTGGATGAACCGGCTAACTACAAGGAAGCCATGGCATGCCCTGACTCAGCCAAGTGGAAAGATACAATGGACAACGAGATCAAGTCCATGTATCAAGTTTGGAATTTGGTTGACAATGTACTAGGTTGTAAGACAGTTGGGTGCAAATGGATCTTCATGAAGAAGACTGACATGGATGAAAGACTATACTAGTTACGAAAGGCTTTACTCAAATCCAGGGGTTGACTATGACGAGAATGTAACCTCCTGACTTCCATGTATAATATTTACTTAAGTTGCGTTCATGATGTCAGAGCAACTTGACGAGTTGGATGCCACAACTTGCCGAGTAGAGGAGTTAATGGTCGCGTGATTTTTAGAGTCTACCCCACGAGTTGGAGGACCCCAACTTGATGAGTAGAATTTGAGTGAGAAAACCCTAATTTTTAGGGTTTGTGTCCTACTTAAAGGACCTTAAGCCTTCATTTCTGCCTCCCTTATCATCTTAACACTCTAAGAGTAACCCTAATTGAGCTATATCCTCGTGTGAGAGAAAGATAGGCTAATATTGCATATTTTAGTGCATTTTTGGAGGAAAATTGAGGAACAAAAGGCTTCGGACGAGAGGGAGCTCTTGGATTCGGTGTTCATTCATTTCTAGATTCTGTTTGAAGGTAAAAAGCTACCACCTTGCTCATTGTTTGGCTAGATATCTTTTCTAGGGAGTGTATGGCCTTTTTCTATACTTCTTTAAGTTATGGAGTTTTTTAGCTTTCCTTGGAGTTGAGACTTCAAAAATGGAAAATATGAGGTACCCTGAGCCCAAAGATCCAAGCTTTAGAAAGCTAGGCACAAGCTTTTATGCATTAAACCCCATATAGAGCTTGTTTTGGCATTTCGGGCACCACATGCCACGCATGGATGTCAAGCTTGCAACTTTACATGGTATTTCAGGCTTCGGAGGATAGATCTAGAGTTTGCGACATTATTTCTCCTTAGAATCGCCTGAATGAGAATTGGTCAAGAGGGACTCAATGAGTGCATGAGCCAACTCGACGAGTCAGCTAGGGTTTTCGTGACATCCCCGTTTTCACGGCCAGAAAAGACCAATTTTGTTTATGCTTTATAAAAATCGGAGTACCTCTTTTAATAAAAATGTTGCGGAATTTGTTCCCAGTAAAACATGATAAATATGTTATCAAAGCATTTCCGAAAAAAGTATTTTTATTCATTTTAAAACATTTGGGATGTCATCGTCTAGTATACATGATCTATGTTTTGAGGATGTCATCCTCAAAACTTGTATATAGATCTATATTGGATTTGACACCCCACACCTTTCTGCTAGCTACAGTTGGACCTGCAGGTCTACGGGTGACAAATGTCATTTTATTTTTCGCGACACTGAGAACGTCGTGGCAGGTTCACATAGTCATAGAATGATTATAGCGACTCACATAGGGATATAACAATCCATAAGTTTACGGGATTTTATTTTTAAAACCTAAATGAGTTTTATGTCGATTTAAAATCACTTTTTATCTCTATGAGTACAGATATTACTGTACACTTTTGGTTTTGGTAGTTACGACTACACATCATTTGAAACCACATTTATACTTTTAAGTAGGGTCAATACTTGTTATTTCTCGGTCCTCTAATTTAGGACTACATATGTATAAAGTATTAACGAACATGAGAACATACAGAAATTTCATTTAATTCAAACGCGTCCATGTCCATTTAAGTGCATAACATTTTCTAATAATAAGAAAGGTTACTTATACATTTTGGTCTTCAGTCATAAGACTACCTTACACAGATTTTAATGAAAATATCGGATTTTCTGGATACATATTCTAACGCTTTTACAGGGAAAACGATTTACTTTTCTAACGAAATCTCTTATGAACTCACCAACCTTTGTGTTGACACGTTTCAAAACTACTTGTATTCTCAGGAATTCAGTGAAAACAGGAAATCAACAATGTTTTGAGGATGGGACGATAAATCGTCAAACAGTTCATTTTGTATTATAATGTAATTGATGTGAATCATGTAAACATGTGCTTTGATGTAACGTTTTCAATTATATTTGTGTTGGTTGTATTTACTTTGAGCACTATTATACTCATTGTTGTGATACTCTACATGAAGTCCTCCACCCCCGGACGTTTCCGCCATCCTTGGTTTGGGGGTGTGACATTAACCCAACTCTAATCCATCAAGGTTATCATGCACATCCCTTGGGTCGTTAAGCATCATCTCTTGATTAGGAAACCTCAAAGCGTGTTAACTCAACATCAAGGTTATCATGCACATACCTTGGGTCGTTAAGCATCAACTCTTGATTAGGAAACCTCAAAGCATGTTAACCCAACTCTAGTCCATCAAGGTTATCATGCACATCCCTTGGGTCGTTAAGCATCAACTCTTGATTAGGAAACCTTGAAGCATGTTAACCCAACTCTAGCCATCAAGGTTATCATGCACATCCCTTCTGTCGTTAAACATCAACTCTTGATTAGGAAACCTCAAAGCATGTTAACCCAACTCTAGTCCATCAAGGTTATCATGCACATCTCTGCATGTTTTTAAATTAAACAAAAAAGTTAATATCCAATTGTGTGAAAAGATAAAAGATTGAGAGCATTGATTTCAACGATATAACCCTCAAAGCATGTTAACCCAACTCTAGTCTATCAAGGTTATCATGCACATCCCTTGGGTTGTTAAGCATCAACTCTTGATTAGGAAACCTCAAAGCATGTTAACCCAACTCTAGTCCATCAAGGTTATCATGCACATCCCTTGGGTCGTTAAGCATAAACTCTTGATTAGGAAATCTCAAAGGATATTAACCCAACTCTAGTCCATCAAGGTTATCATGCACATCCCTTGGGTCGTTAAGCATCAACTCTTGATTAGGAAACCTCAAAGCATGTTAACCCAACTCTAGTCCATCAAGGTTATCATGCACATCCCTTGGGTCGTTAAGCATCAACTCTTGATTAGGAAACCCCAAAGCATATTAACCCAACTCTAGTCCATCAAGGTTATCATGCACATCCCTTGGGTCGTTAAGCATCAACTCTTGATTAGGAAACCTCGAAGCATGTTAACCCAACTCTAGCCATCAAGGTTATCATGCACATCCCTTCTGTCGTTAAAAATCAACTCTTGATTAGGAAACCTCAAAGCATGTTAACCCAACTCTAGTCCATCAAGGTTATCATGCACATCCCTGCATGTTTTTAAACTAAACAAAAAAGTTAATATCCAATTGTGTGAAAAGATAAAAGATTGAGAGCATTGATTTCAACGATATAACCCTCAAAGCATGTTAACCCAACTCTAGTCTGTCAAGGTTATCATGCACATCCCTTGAGTCGTTAAGCATCAACTCTTGATTAGGAAACCTCAAAGCATGTTAACCCAACTGTAGTCCATCAACGTTATAATGCACATCCCTTGGGTCGTTAAGCATCAACTCTAGACTAGGAAACCTCAAAGCATGTTAACCCAACTCAAGTCCATCAAGGTTATCATGCACATCCCTTTGGTCGTTAAGCATCAACTCTTGATTAGGAAACCTCAAAGCATGTTAACCCAACTCTAGTGCATCAAGGTTATCACGCACATCCCTTCGGTCGTTAAACATCAACTCTAGATTAGGAAACCTCAAAGCATGTTAACCCAACTCTAGTCCATCAAGGTTATCATGCACATCCCAGCATGTTTTTAAACTAAACAAAAAAGTTAATATCCAATTCTGTGAAAAGATAAAAGATTGAGAGCATTGATTTCAACGATATAACCCTCAATGCATGTTAACCCAACTCTAGTCCTTCAAGGTTATCATGCACATCCCTTGGGTCGTTAAGCATCAACTCTTGATTAGGAAACCTCAAAGCATGTTAACCCAACTCTACTCCATCAAGGTTATCATGCACATCCCTTGGGTCGTTAAGCATCAACTCTTGATTAGGAAACCTCAAAGCATGTTAACCCAACTCTAGTCCATCAATGTTATCATGCACATCCCTTGGGTCGTTAAGCATAAACTCTTGATTAGGAAACCTAAAAGGATGTTAACCCAACTCTAGTCCACCAAGGTTATCATGCACATCCCTTGGGTCGTTAAGCATCATCTCTTGATTAGGAAACCTCAAAGCGTGTTAACCCAACTCTAGTCCATCAAGGTTATCATGCACATCCCTTGGGTCGTTAAGCATCAACTCTTGATTAGGAAACCTCAAAGCATGTTAACCCAACTCTAGTCCATCAAGGTTATCATGCACATCCCTTGGGTCGTTAAGCATCAACTCTTGATTAGGAAACCTCAAAGCATGTTAACCCAACTCTAGTCCATCAAGGTTATCATGCACATCCCTTGGGTAGTTAAGCATAAACTCTTGATTAGGAAACCTAAAAGGATGTTAACCCAACTCTAGTCCACCAAGGTTATCATGCACATCCCTTGGGTCGTTAAGCATCATCTCTTGATTAGGAAACCTCAAAGCTTGTTAACCCAACTCTAGTCCATCAAGGTTATCATGCACATCCCTTGGGTCGTTAAGCATCAACTCTTGATTAGGAAACCTCAAAGCATGTTAACCCAACTCTAGTCCATCAAGGTTATCATGCACATCCCTTGGGTCGTTAAGCATCAACTATTGATTAGGAAACCTCGATGCATGTTAACCCAACTCTAGCCATCAAGGTTATCATGCACATCCCTTCTGTCGTTAAACATCAACTCTTGATTAGGAAACCTCAAAGCATGTTAACCCAACTCTAGTCCATCAAGGTTATCATGCACATCTCTGCATGTTTTTAAATTAAACAAAAAAGTTAATATCCAATTGTGTGAAAAGATAAAAGATTGAGAGCATTGATTTCAACGATATAACCCTCAAAGCATGTTAACCCAACTCTAGTCTATCAAGGTTATCATGCACATCCCTTGGGTCGTTAAGCATCAACACTTGATTAGGAAACCTCAAAGCATGTTAACCCAACTCTAGTCCATCAAGGTTATCATGCACATCCCTTGGGTCGTTAAGAATAAACTCTTGATTAGGAAACCTCAAAGGATCTTAACCCAACTCTAGTCCATCAAGGTTATCATGCACATCCCTTGGGTCGTTAAGCATCAACTCTTGATTAGGAAACCTCAAAGCATGTTAACCCAACTCTAGTCCATCAAGGTTATCATGCACATCCCTTGGGTCGTTAAGCATCAACTCTTGATTAGGAAACCCCAAGGCATATTAACCCAACTCTAGTCCATCAAGGTTATCATGCACATCCCTTGGGTCGTTAAGCATCAACTCTTGATTAGGAAACCTCGAAGCATGTTAACCCAACTCTAGCCATCAAGGTTATCATGCACATCCCTTCTGTCGTTAAACATCAACTCTTGATTAGGAAACCTCAAAGCATGTTAACGCAACTCTAGTCCATCAAGGTTATAATGCACATCCCTGCATGTTTTTAAACTAAACAAAAAAGTTAATATCCAATTGTGTGAAAAGATAAAAGATTGAGAGCATTGATTTCAACGATATAACCCTCAAAGCATGTTAACCCAACTCTAGTCTGTCAGGGTTATCATGCACATCCCTTGAGTCATTAAGCATCAACTCTTGATTAGGAAACCTCAAAGCATGTTAACCCAACTCTAGTCCATCAACGTTATCATGCACATCCCTTGGGTCGTTAAGCATCAACTCTTGATTAGGAAACCTCAAAGCATGTTAACCCAACTCTAGTCCATCAAGGTTATCATGCCCATCCCTTGGGTCGTTAAGCATCAACTCTTGATTAGGAAACCTCAAAGCATGTTAACCCTACTCTAGTCCATCAATGTTATCATGCACATCCCTTCGGTCGTTAAACATCAACTCTTGATTAGGAAACCTCAAAGCATGTTAACCCAACTCTATTCCATCAAGGTTATCATGCACATCCCTGCATGTTTTTAAACTAAACAAAAAAGTTAATATCCAATTGTGTGAAAAGATAAAAGATTGAGAGCATTGATTTCAACGATATAACCCTCAAAGCATGTTAACCCAACTCTAGTCTGTCAAGGTTGTCATGCACATCCCTTGAGTCGTTAAGCATCAACTCTTGATTAGGAAACCTCAAAGCATGTTAACCTAACTCTAGTCCATCAAGGTTATCATGCACATCCCTTGGGTCGTTAAGCATCAACTCTTGATTAGGAAACCTCAAAGCATGTTAACCCAACTCTAGTCCATCAAGGTTATCATGCACATCCCTTGGGTCGTTAAGTATCAACTCTTGATTAGGAAACCTTAAAGCATGTTAACCCAACTCTAGTCCATAAAGGGTATCATGCACATACCTTGGATCGTTAAGCATCAACTCTTGATTAGGAAACCTCAAAGCATGTTAACCCAACTCTAGTCCATCAAGGTTATCATGCACATCCCTTGGGTCATTAAGTATCAACTCTTGATTAGGAAACCTCAAAGCATCTTAACCCAACTCTAGTCCATCAAAGTTGTCATGCACATCCCTTGGGTCGTTAAGCATCAACTCTTGATTAGGAAACCTCAAAGCATGTTAACCCAACTCTAGTCCATCAAGGTTATCATGCACATCCCTTGGGTCGTTAAGCATCAACACTAGACTAGGAAACCTCAAAGCATGTTAACCCAACTCAAGTCCATCAAGGTTTTCATGCACATCCCTTTGGTCGTTAAGCATCAACTCTTGATTAGGAAACCTCAAAGCATGTTAACCCAACTCTAGTCCATCAAGGTTATCACGCACATCCCTTCGGTCGTTAAACATCAACTCTTGATTAGGAAACCTCAAAGCATGTTAACCCAACTCTAGTCCATCAAGGTTATCATGCACATCCCGACATGTTTTTAAACTAAACAAAAAAGTAAATATCCAATTGTGTGAAAAGATAAAAGATTGAGAGCATTGATTTCAACGATATAACCCTCAATGCATGTTAACCCAACTCTAGTTCTTCAAGGTTATCATGCACATCCCTTGGGTCGTTAAACATCAACTCTTGATTAGGAAACCTCAAAGCAAGTTAACCCAACTCTACTCCATCAAGGTTATCATGCACATCCCTTGGGTCGTTAAGCATCAACTCTTGATTAGGAAACCTCAAAGCATGTTAACCCAACTCTAGTCCATCAAGGTTATCATGCACATCCCTTGGGTCGTTAAGCATCAACTCTTGATTAGGAAACCTCAAAGCATGTTAACCCAACTCTAGTCCATCAAGGTTATCATGCACATCCCTTGGGTCGTTAAGCATCAACTCTAGATTAGGAAACCTCAAAGCATGTTAACCTAACGCAAGTCCATCAAGGTTATCATGCACATCCCTTGGGTCGTTAAGAATCAACTCTTGATTAGGAAACCTCAAAGCATGTTAACCCAACTCTTGTCCATCAAGGTTATCATGCACATCCCTTCGGTCGTTAAACATCACCTCTTGATTAGGAAACCTCAAAGCATGTTAACCCAAGTCTAGTCCATCAAGGTTATCATGCACATCCCTGAATGTTTTTAAATTAAACAAAAAAGTTAATATCCAATTGTGTGAAAAGATAAAAGATTGAGAGCATTGATTTCAACGATATAACCCTCAAAGCATGTTAACCCAACTCTAGTCTGTCAAGGTTATCATGCACATCCCTTGAGTCGTTAAGCATCAAATCTTGATTAGGAAACCTCAATGCATGTTAACCCAACTCTAGTCCATCAACGTTATCATGCACATCCCTTGGGTCGTTAAGCCACAACTCTTGATTAGGAAACCTCAAAGCATGTTAACCCAACTCTAGTCCATCAAGGTTATCATGCACATCCCTTGGGTCGTTAAGCATAAACTCTTGATTAGGAAACCTCAAAGGATGTTAACCCAACTGTAGTCCATCAAGGTTATCATGCACATACCTTGGGTCGTTAAGCATCAACTCTTGATTAGGAAACCTCAAAGCATGTTAACCCAACTCTAGTCCATCAAAGTTATCATGCACATCCCTTGGGTCGTTAAGCATCAACTCTTGATTAGGAAACTTCAAAGCATGTTAACCCAACTCTAGTCCATCAAGGTTATCATGAACATCCCTTGGGTCGTTAAGCATCAACTCTTGATTAGGAAACCTCGAAGCATGTTAACCGAACTCTAGCCATCAAGGTTATCATGCACATCCCTTCTGTCGTTAAACATCAACTCTTGATTAGGAAACCTCAAAGCATGTTAACCCAACTCTAGTCCATCAAAGTTATCATGCACATCTCTGCATGTTTTTAAATTAAACAAAAAAGTTAATATCCAATTGTGTGAAAAGATAAAATATTGAGAGCATTGATTTCAACTATATAACCCTCAAAGCATGATAACCCAACTCTAGTCTATCTAGGTTATCATGCACATCCCTTGGGTCGTTAAGCATCAACTCTTGATTAGGAAACCTCAAAGCATGTTAACCCAACTCTAGTCCATCAAGGTTATCATGCACATCCCTTGGGTCGTTAAGCATAAACTCTTGATTAGGAAACCTCAAAGGATGTTAACCCAACTGTAGTCCATCAAGGTTATCATGCACATACCTTGGATCGTTAAGCATCAACTCTTGATTAGGAAACCTCAAAGCATGTTAACGCAACTCTAGTCCATCAAAGTTATCATGCACATCCCTTGGGTCGTTAAGCATCAACTCTTGATTAGGAAACCTCAAAGCATGTTAACCCAACTCTAGTCCATCAAGGTTATCATGCACATCCCTTGGGTCGTTAAGCATCAACTCTTGATTAGGAAACCTCGAAGCATGTTAACCCAACTCTAGCCATCATGGTTATCATGCACATCCCTTCTGTCGTTAAACATCAACCCTTGATTAGGAAACCTCAAAGCATGTTAACCCAACTCTAGTCCATCAAGGTTATCATGCACATCTCTGCATGTTTTTAAATTAAACAAAAAAGTTAATATCCAATTGTGTGAAAAGATAAAAGATTGAGAGCATTGATTTCAACGATATAACCCTCAAAGCATGTTAACCCAACTCTAGTCTATCAAGGTTATCATGCACATCCCTTGGGTCGTTAAGCATCAACTCTTGATTAGGAAACCTCAAAGCATGTTAACCCAACTCTAGTCCATCAAGGTTATCATGCACATCCCTTGGGTCGTTAAGCAAAAACTCTTGATTAGGAAACCTCAAAGGATGTTAACCCAACTCTAGTCCATCAAGGTTATCATGCACAACCCTTGGGTCGTTAAGCATCAACTCTTGATTAGGAAACCTCAAAGCATGTTAACCCAACTCTAGTCCATCAAGGTTATCATGCACATCCCTTGGGTCGTTAAGCATCAACTCTTGATTAGGAAACCTCAAAGCATGTTAACCCAACTCTAGTCCATCAAGGTTATGATGCACATCCCTTGGGTCGTTAAGCATCAACTCTTGATTAGGAAACCTCGAAGCATGTTAACCCAACTCTAGCCATCAAGGTTATCATGCACATCCCTTCTGTCGTTAAACATCAACTCTTGATTAGGAAACCTCGAAGCATGTTAACCCAACTCTAGTCCATCAAGGTTGTCATGCACATCCCTGCATGTTTTTAAACTAAACAAAAAAGTTAATATCCAATTCTGTGAAAACATAAAAGATTGAGAGCATTGATTTCAACGATATAACCCTCAAAGCATGTTAACCCAACTCTAGTCTGTCAAGGTTATCATGCACATCCCTTGAGTCGTTAAGCATCAAATCTTGATTAGGAAACCTCAAAGCATGTTAACCCAACTCTAGTCCATCAACGTTATCATGCACATCCCTGGGTCGTTAAGCCACAACTCTTGATTAGGAAACCTCAAAGCATGTTAACCCAACTCTAGTCCATCAAGGTTATCATGCACATCCCTTGGGTCGTTAAGCCTCAACTCTTGATTAGGAAACGTCAAAGCATGTTAACCCAACTCTAGTCCATCATGGTTATCATGCACATCCCTTGGGTCGTTAAGCATCAACTCTAGATTAGTAAACCTCAAAGCATGTTAACCCAACTCTAGTCGATCAAGGTTATCATGCACATCCCTTGGGTCGTTAAGCATCAACTCTTGATTAGGAAACCTCAAATCATGTTAACCCTACTCTAGTCCATCAATGTTATCATGCACATCCCTTCGGTCGTTAAACATCAACTCTTGATTAGGAAACCTCAAAGCATGTTAACCCAACTCTATTCCATCAAGGTTATCATGCACATCCCTGCATGTTTTTAAACTAAACAAAAAAGTTAATATCCAATTGTGTGAAAAGATAAAAGATTGAGAGCATTGATTTCAACGATATAACCCTCAAAGCATGTTAACCCAACTGTAGTCCATCAAGGTTATCATGCACATCCCTTAGGTCGTTATGCATCAACTCTTTATTAGGAAACCTCAAAGCATGTTAACCCAACTCTAGTCCATCAAGGTTATCATGCACATCCCTTGGGTCGTTAAGCATCAACTCTTGATTAGGAAACCTCAAAGCATGTTAACCCAACTCTAGTCCATCAAGGTTATCATGCACATCCCTTAGGTTGTTAAGCATCAACTATTGATTAGGAAACCTCAAAGCATGTTAACCCAACTCTAGTCCATCAAGGTTATCATGCACATCCCTTGGGTTGTTAAGCATCAACTCTTGATTAGGAAACCTCAAAGCATGTTAACCCAACTCTAGTCCATCAAGGTTATCATGCACATCCCTTGGATCGTTAAGCATCAACTCTTGATTAGGAAACCTCAAAGAATGTTAACCCAACTCTAGTCCATCAACGTTATCATGCACATCCCCTGGGTCGTTAAGCATCAACTCTTGATTAGGAAACCTCAAAGCATGTTAAACCAACTCTAGTCCATCAAGGTTATCATGCACATCCCTTGGGTCGTTAAGCATCAACTCTTGATTAGGAAACCTCAAAGCATGTTAACCCAACTCTAGTCCATCAAGGTTATCATGCACATCCCTTGGGTCGTTAAACATCAACTCTTGATTAGGAAACCTCAAAGCATGTTAACCCTACTCTAGTCCATCAATGTTATCATGCACATCCCTTCGGTCGTTAAACATCAACTCTTGATTAGGAAACCTCAAAGCATGTTAACCCAACTCTAGTCCATCAAGGTTATCATGCACATCTCTGCATGTTTTTAAATTAAACAAAAAAGTTAATATCCAATTGTGTGAAAAGATAAAATATTGAGAGCATTGATTTCAACTATATAACCCTCAAAGCATGATAACCCAACTCTAGTCTATCTAGGTTATCATGCACATCCCTTGGGTCGTTAAGCATCAACTCTTGATTAGGAAACCTCAAAGCATGTTAACCCAACTCTAGTCCATCAAGGTTATCATGCATATCCCTTGGGTCGTTAAGCATAAACTCTTGATTAGGAAACCTCAAAGGATGTTAACCCAACTCTAGTCCATCAAGGTTATCATGCACATACCTTGGGTCGTTAAGCATCAACTCTTGATTTGGAAACCTCAAAGCATGTTAACGCAACTCTAGTCCATCAAAGTTATCATGCACATCCCTTGGGTCGTTAAGCATCAACTCTTGATTAGGAAACCTCAAAGCATGTTAACCCAACTCTAGTCCATCAACGTTATCATGCACATCCCTTGGGTCGTTAAGCATCAACTCTTGATTAGGAAGCCTCGAAGCATGTTAACCCAACTCTAGCCATCAAGGTTATCATGCACATCCCTTCTGTCGTTAAACATCAACTCTTGATTAGGAAACCTCAAAGCATGTTAACCCAACTCTAGTCCATCAAGGTTATGATGCACATCTCTGCATGTTTTTAAATTAAACAAAAAAGTTAATATCCAATTGTGTGAAAAGATAAAAGATTGAGAGCATTGATTTCAATGATATAACCCTCAAAGCATGTTAACCCAACTCTAGTCTATCAAGGTTATCATGCACGTCCCTTGGGTCTTCAAGCATCAACTCTTGATTAGGAAACCTCAAAGCATGTTAACCCAACTCTAGTCCATCAAGGTTATCATGCACATCCCTTGGGTCGCTAAGCATAAACTCTTGATTAGGAAACCTCAAAGAATGTTAACCCAACTCTAGTCCATCAAGGTTATCATGCACATCCCTTGGGTCGTTAAGCATCAACTCTTGATTAGGAAACCTCAAAGCATGTTAACCCAACTCTAGTCCATCAAGGTTATCATGCACATCCCTTGGGTCGTTAAGCATCAACTCTTGATTAGGAAACCTCAAAGCATGTTAACCCAACTCTAGTCCATCAAGGTTATCATGCACATCCCTTGGGTCATTAAGCATCAACTCTTGATTAGGAAACCTCGAAGCATGTTAACCCAACTCTAGCCATCAAGGTTATCATGCACATCCCTTCTGTCGTTAAACATCAACTCTTGATTAGGAAACCTCAAAGCATGTTAACCCAACTCTAGTCCATCAAGGTTATCATGCACATCCCTGCATGTTTTTAAACTAAACAAAAAAGTTAATATCCAATTGTGTGAAAAGATAAAAGATTGAGAGCATTGATTTCAACGATATAACCCTCAAAGCATGTTAACCCAACTCTAGTCTGTCAAGGTTATCATGCACATCCCTTGAGTCGTTAAGCATCAAATCTTGATTAGGAAACCTCAAAGCATGTTAACCCAACTCTAGTCCATCAACGTTATCATGCACATCCCTTGGGTCGTTAAGCCACAACTCTTGATTAGGAAACCTCAAAGCATGTTAACCCAACTCTAGTCCATCAAGGTTATCATGCACATCCCTTGGGTCGTTAAGAATCAACTCTTGATTAGGAAACGTCAAAGCATGTTAACCCAACTCTAGTCCATCATGGTTATCATGCACATCCCTTGGGTCGTTAAGCATCAACTCTAGATTAGTAAACCTCAAAGCATGTTAACCCAACTCTAGTCCATCAAGGTTATCATGCACATCCCTTGGGTCGTTAAGCATCAACTCATGATTAGGAAACCTCAAAGCATGTTAACCCTACTCTAGTCCATCAATGTTATCATGCACATCCCTTCGGTCGTTAAACATCAACTCTTGATTAGGAAACCTCAAAGCATGTTAACCCAACTCTATTCCACCAAGGTTATCATGCACATCCCTTGGGTCGTTAAGCATCAACTCTTGATTAGGAAACCTCAAAGCATGTTAACCCAACTCTAGTCCATCAAGGTTATCATGCACATCCCTTGGGTTGTTAAGCATCAACTATTGATTAGGAAACCTCAAAGCATGTTAACCCAACTCTAGTCTATCAAGGTTATCATGCACATCCCTTGGGTTGTTAAGCATCAACTCTTGATTAGGAAACCGCAAAGCATGTTAACCCAACTCTAGTCCATCAAGGTTATCATGCACATCCCCTGGGTCGTTAAGCATCAACTCTTGATTAGGAAACCTCAAAGAATGTTAACCCAACTCTAGTCCATCAACGTTATCATGCACATCCCCTGGGTCGTTAAGCATCAACTCTTCATTAGGAAACCTCAAAGCATGTTAAACCAACTCTAGTCCATCAAGGTTATCATGCACATCCCTTGGGTCGTTAAGCATCAACTCTTGATTAGGAAACCTCAAAGCATGTTAACCCAACTCTAGTCGATCAAGGTTATCATGCACATCCCTTGGGTCGTTAAGCATCAACTCTAGATTAGGAAACGTCAAAGCATGTTAACCCAACTCTAGTCCATCAAGGTTATCATGCACATCCCTTGGGTCGTTAAGCATCAACTCTTGATTAGGAAACCTCAAAGCATGTTAACCCTACTCTAGTCCATTAATGTTATCATGCACATCCCTTGGGTCGTTAAGCATCAACTCTTGATTAGGAAACCTCAAAGCATGTTAACCCTACTCTATTCCATCAAGGTTATCATGCACATCCCTGCATGTTTTTAAACTAAACAAAAAAGTTAATATCCAATTGTGTGAAAAGATAAAAGATTGAGAGCATTGATTTCAACGATATAACCCTCAAAGCATGTCAACCCAACTCTAGTCCATCAAGGTTATCATGCACATCCCTTAGGTCGTTATGCATCAACTCTTTATTAGGAAACCTCAAAGCATGTTAACCCAACTCTAGTCCATCAAGGTTATCATGCACATCCCTTGGGTCATTAAGCATCAACTCTTGATTAGGAAACCTCAAAGCATGTTAACCCAACTCTAGTCCATCAAGGTTATCATGCACATCCCTTGGGTTGTTAAGCATCAACTCTTGATTAGGAAACCTCAAAGCATGTTAACCCAACTCTAGTCCATCAAGGTTATCATGCACATCCCTCGGGTTGTTAAGCATCAACTCTTGATTAGGAAACCTCAAAGCATGTTAACCCAACTCTAGTCCATCAAGGTTATCATGCACATCCCTTGGGTCGTTAAGCATCAACTCTTGATTAGGAAACCTCGAAGCATGTTAACCCAACTCTAGCCATCAAGGTTATCATGCACATCCCCTCTGTCGTTAAACATCAACTCTTGATTAGGAAACCTCAAAGCATGTTAACCCATCTCTAGTCCATCAAGGTTATCATGCACATCTCTGCATGTTTTTAAATTAAACAAAAAAGTTAATATCCAATTGTGTGAAAAGATAAGAGACTGAGAGCATTGATTTCTATGATATAACCCTCAAAGCATGTTAACCCAACTCTAGTCTATCAAGGTTATCATGCACATCCCTTGGGTCGTTAAGCATCAACTCTTGATTAGGAAACCTCAAAGCATGTTAACCCAACTCTAGTCCATCAAGGTTATCATGCACATCCCTTGGGTCGTTAAGCATAAACTCTTTATTAGGAAACCTCAAAGGATGTTAACCCAACTCTAGTCCATCAAGGTTATCATGCACATCCCTTGGGTCGTTAAGCATCAACTCTTGATTAGGAAACCTCAAAGCATGTTAACCCAACTCTAGTCCATCAATGTTATCATGCACATCCCTAGGGTCGTTAAGCATCAACTCTTGATTAGGAAACCTCAAAGCATGTTAACCCAACTCTAGTCCTTCAAGGTTATCATGCACATCCCTTGGGTCGTTAAGCATCAACTCTTGATTAGGAAACCTCGAAGCATGTTAACCCAACTCTAGCCATCAAGGTTATCAGGCACATCCCTTCTTTCGTTAAACATCAACTCTTGATTAGGAAACCTCAAAGCATGTTAACCCAACTCTAGTCCATCAAGGTTATCATTCACATCCCTTGGGTCGTTAAGCATCAACTCTAGATTAGTAAACCTCAAAGCATGTTAACCCAACTCTAGTCCATCAAGGTTATCATGCACATCCCTTGGGTCGTTAAGCATCAACTCTTGATTTGGAAACCTCAAAGCATGTTAACCCTACTCTAGTCCATCAATGTTATCATGCACATCCCTTCGGTCGTTAAACATCAACTCTTGATTAGGAAACCTCAAAGCATGTTAACCCAACTCTATTCCATCAAGGTTATCATGCACATCCCTGCATGTTTTTAAACTAAATAAAAAAGTTAATATCCAATTGTGTGAAAAGATAAAAGATTGAGAGCATTGATTTCAACGATATAACCCTCAAAGCATGTTAACCCAACTCTAGTCCATCAAGGTTATCATGCACATCCCTAAGGTCGTTATGCATCAACTCTTTATTAGGAAACCTCAAAGCATGTTAACCCAACTCTAGTCCATCAAGGTTATCATGCACATCCCTTGGGTCATTAAGCATCAACTCTTGATTAGGAAACCTCAAAGCATGTTAACCCAACTCTAGTCCATCAAGGTTATCATGCACATCCCTTAGGTTGTTAAGCATCAACTATTGATTAGGAAACCTCAAAGCATGTTAACCCAACTCTAGTCCATCAAGGTTATCATGCACATCCCTTGGGTTGTTAAGCATCAACTCTTGATTAGGAAACCTCAAAGCATGTTAACCCAACTCTAGTCCATCAAGGTTATCATGCACATCCCTTGGATCGTTAAGCATCAACTCTTGATTAGGAAACCTCAAAGAATGTTAACCCAACTCTAGTCCATCAACGTTATCATGCACATCCCCTGGGTCGTTAAGCATCAACTCTTGATTAGGAAACCTCAAAGCATGTTAAACCAACTCTAGTCCATCAAGGTTATCATGCACATCCCTTGGGTCGTTAAGCATCAACTCTTGATTAGGAAACCTCAAAGCATGTTAACCCAACTCTAGTCCATCAAGGTTATCATGCACATCCCTTGGGTCGTTAAGCATCAACTCTAGATTAGGAAACCTCAAAGCATGTTAACCCAACTCTAGTCCATCAAGGTTATCATGCACATCCCTTGGGTCGTTAAGCATCAACTCTTGATTAGGAAACCTCAAAGCATGTTAACCCTACTCTTGTCTATCAATGTTATCATGCACATCCCTTCGGTCGTTAAACATCAACTCTTGATTAGGAAACCTCAAAGCATGTTAACCCAACTCTAGTCCGTCAAGGTTATCATGCACATCTCTGCATGTTTTTAAATTAAACAAAAAAGTTAATATCCAATTGTGTGAAAAGATAAAATATTGAGAGCATTGATTTCAACTATATAACCCTCAAAGCATGATAACCCAACTCTAGTCTATCTAGGTTATCATGCACATCCCTTGGGTCGTTAAGCATCAACTCTTGATTAGGAAACCTCAAAGCATGTTAACCCAACTCTAGTCCATCAAGGTTATCATGCACATCCCTTGGGTCGTTAAGCATAAACTCTTGATTAGGAAACCTCAAAGGATGTTAACCCAACTCTAGTCCATCAAGGTTATCATGCACATACCTTGGGTCGTTAAGCATCAACTCTTGATTTGGAAACCTCGAAGCATGTTAACGCAACTCTAGTCCATCAAAGTTATCATGCACATCCCTTGGGTCGTTAAGCATCAACTCTTGATTAGGAAACCTCAAAGCATGTTAACCCAACTCTAGTCCATCAAGGTTATCATGCACATCCCTTGGGTCGTTAAGCATCAACTCTTGATTAGGAAGCCTCGAAGCATGTTAACCCAACTCTAGCCATCAAGGTTATCATGCACATCCCTTCTGTCATTAAACATCAACTGTTGATTAGGAAACCTCAAAGCATGTTAACCCAACTCTAGTCCATCAAGGTTATCATGCACATCTCTGCATGTTTTTAAATTAAACAAAAAAGTTAATATCTAATTGTGTGAAAAGATAAAAGATTGAGAGCATTGATTTCAACGCTATAACCCTCAAAGCATGTTAACCCAACTCTAGTCTATCAAGGTTATCATGCACATCCCTTGGGTCTTCAAGCATCAACTCTTGATTAGGAAACCTCAAAGCATGTTAACCCAACTCTAGTCCATCAAGGTTATCATGCACATCCCTTGGGTCGCTAAGCATAAACTCTTGATTAGGAAACCTCAAAGAATGTTAACCCAACTCTAGTCCATCAAGGTTATCATGCACATCCCTTGGGTCGTTAAGCATCAACGCTTGATTAGGAAACCTCAAAGCATGTTAACCCAACTCTAGTCCATCAAGGTTATCATGCACATCCCTTGGGTCGTTAAGCATCAACTCTTGATTAGGAAACCTCAAAGCATGTTAACCCAACTCTAGTCCATCAAGGTTATCATGCACATCCCTTGGGTCGTTAAGCATCAACTCTTGATTAGGAAACCTCGAAGCATGTTAACCCAACTCTAGCCATCAAGGTTATCATGCACATCCCTTCTGTCGTTAAACATCAACTCTTGATTAGGAAACCTCAAAGCATGTTAACCCAACTCTAGTCCATCAAGGTTATCATGCACATCCCTGCATGTTTTTAAACTAAACAAAAAAGTTAATATCCAATTGTGTGAAAAGATAAAAGATTGAGAGCATTGATTTCAACGATGTAACCCTCAAAGCATGTTAACCCAACTCTAGTCTGTCAAGGTTATCATGCACATCCCTTGAGTCGTTAAGCATCAAATCTTGATTAGGAAACCTCAAAGCATGTTAACCCAACTCTAGTCTGTCAAGGTTATCATGCACATCCCTTGAGTCGTTAAGCATCAAATCTTGATTAGGAAACCTCAAAGCATGTTAACCCAACTCTAGTCCATCAACGTTATCATGCACATCCCTTGGGTCGTTAAGCCACAACTCTTGATTAGGAAACCTCAAAGCATGTTAACCCAACTCTAGTCCATCAAGGTTATCATGCACATCCCTTGGGTCGTTAAGCATCAACTCTTGATTAGGAAACGTCAAAGCATGTTAACCCAACTCTAGTCCATCATGGTTATCATGCACATCCCTTGGGTCGTTAAGCATCAACTCTAGATTAGTAAACCTCAAAGCATGTTAACCCAACTCTAGTCCATCAATGTCATCATGCACATCCCTTCGGTCGTTAAACATCAACTCTTGATTAGGAAACCTCAAAGCATGTTAACCCAACTCTATTCCATCAAGGTTATCATGCACATCCCTGCATGTTTTTAAACTAAACAAAAAAGTTAATATCCAATTGTGTGAAAAGATAAAAGATTGAGAGCATTGATTTCAACGATATAACCCTCAAAGCATGTTAACCCAACTCTAGTCCATCAAGGTTATCATGCACATCCCTTAGGTCGTTATGCATCAACTCTTTATTAGGAAACCTCAAAGCATGTTAACCCAACTCCAGTCCATCAAGGTTATCATGCACATCCCTTGGGTCGTTAAGCATCAACTCTTGATTAGGAAACCTCAAAGCATGTTAACCCAACTCTAGTCCATCAAGGTTATCATGCACATCCCTTGGGTTGTTAAGCATCAACTATTGATTAGGAAACCTCAAAGCATGTTAACCCAACTCTAGTCCATCAAGGTTATCATGCACATCCCTTGGGTTGTTAAGAATCAACTCTTGATTAGGAAACCTCAAAGCATGTTAACCCAACTCTAGTCCATCAAGGTTATCATGCACATCCCCTGGGTCGTTAAGCATCAACTCTTGATTAGGAAACCTCAAAGAATGTTAACCCAACTCTAGTCCATCAACGTTATCATGCACATCCCCTGGGTCGTTAAGCATCAACTCTTGATTAGGAAACCTCAAAGCATGTTAAACCAACTCTAGTCCATCAAGGTTATCATGCACATCCCTTGGGTCGTTAAGCATCAACTCTTGATTAGGAAACCTCAAAGCATGTTAACCCAACTCTAGTCGATCAAGGTTATCATGCACATCCCTTGGGTCGTTAAGCATCAACTCTAGATTAGGAAACCTCAAAGCATGTTAACCCAACTCTAGTCCATCAAGGTTATCATGCACATCCCTTGGGTCGTTAAGCATCAACTCTTGATTAGGAAACCTCAAAGCATGTTAACCCTACTCTAGTCCATTAATGTTATCATGCACATCCCTTGGGTCGTTAAGCATCAACTCTTGATTAGGAAACCTCAAAGCATGTTAACCCTACTCTATTCCATCAAGGTTATCATGCACATCCCTGCATGTTTTTAAACTAAACAAAAAAGTTAATATCCAATTGTGTGAAAAGATAAAAGATTGAGAGCATTGATTTCAACGATATAACCCTCAAAGCATGTTAACCCAACTCTAGTCCATCAAGGTTATCATGCACATCCCTTAGGTCGTTATGCATCAACTCTTTATTAGGAAACCTCAAAGCATGTTAACCCAACTCTAGTCCATCAAGGTTATCATGCACATCCCTTGGGTCGTTAAGCATCAACTCTTGATTAGGAAACCTCAAAGCATGTTAACCCAACTCTAGTCCATCAAGGTTATCATGCACATCCCTTGGGTTGTTAAGCATCAACTATTGATTAGGAAACCTCAAAGCATGTTAACCCAACTCTAGTCCATCAAGGTTATCATGCACATCCCTCGGGTTGTTAAGCATCAACTCTTGATTAGGAAACCTCAAAGCATGTTAACCCAACTCTAGTCCATCAAGGTTATCATGCACATCCCTTGGGTCGTTAAGCATCAACTCTTGATTAGGAAACCTCGAAGCATGTTAACCCAACTCTAGCCATCAAGGTTATCATGCACATCCCTTCTGTCGTTAAACATCAACTCTTGATTAGGAAACCTCAAAGCATGTTAACCCATCTCTAGTCCATCAAGGTTATCATGCACATCTCTGCATGTTTTTAAATAAAACAAAAAAGTTAATATCCAATTGTGTGAAAAGATAAAAGACTGAGAGCATTGATTTCTATGATATAACCCTCAAAGCATGTTAACCCAACTCTAGTCTATCAAGGTTATCATGCACATGCCTTGGGTCCTTAAGCATCAACTCTTGATTAGGAAACCTCAAAGCATGTTAACCCAACTCTAGTCCATCAAGGTTATCATGCACATCCCTTGGGTCGTTAAGCATAAACTCTTGATTAGGAAACCTCAAAGGATGTTAACCCAACTCTAGTCCATCAAGGTTATCATGCACATCCCTTGGGTCGTTAAGCATCAACTCTTGATTAGGAAACCTCAAAGCATGTTAACCAAACTCTAGTCCATCAATGTTATCATGCACATCCCTAGGGTCGTTAAGCATCAACTCTTGATTAGGAAACCTCAAAGCATGTTAACCCAACTCTAGTCCATCAAGGTTATCATGCACATCCCTTGGGTCGTTAAGCATCAACTCTTGATTAGGAAACCTCGAAGCATGTTAACCCAACTCTAGCCATCAAGGTTATCAGGCACATTCCTTCTTTCGTTAAACATCAACTCTTGATTAGGAAACCTCAAAGCATGTTAACCCAACTCTAGTCCATCAAGGTTATCATGCACATCCCTGCATGTTTTTAAACTAAACAAAAAAGTTAATATCCAATTGTGTGAAAAGATAAAAGATTGAGAGCATTGATTTCAACGATATAACCCTCAAAGCATGTTAACCCAACTCTAGTCTGTCAAGGTTATCATGCACATCCCTTGAGTCGTTAAGCATCAACTCTTGATTAGGAAACCTCAAAGCATGTTAACCCAACTGTAGTCCATCAACGTTATCATGCACATCCCTTGGGTCGTTAAGCATCAACTCTTGATTAGGAAACCTCAAAGCATGTTAACCCAACTCTAGTCCATCAAGGTTATCATGCACATCCCTTGGGTCGTTAAGCATCAACTCTTGATTAGGAAACCTCAAAGCATGTTAACCCAACTCTAGTCCATCAAGGTTATCATGCACATCCCTTGGGTCGTTAAGCATCAACTCTAGATTAGGAAACCTTAAAGCATATTAACCCAACTCTAGTCCATCAAGGTTATCATGCACATCCCTTGGGTCGTTAAGAATCAACTCTTGATTAAGAAACCTCAAAGCATGTTAACCCTACTCTAGTCCATCAATGTTATCATGCACATCCCTTCGGTCGTTAAACATCAACTCTTGATTAGGAAACCTCAAAGCATGTTAACCCAACTCTATTCCATCAAGGTTATCATGCACATCCCTGCATGTTTTTAAACTAAACAAAAAAGTTAATATCCAATTGTGTGAAAAGATAAAAGATTGAGAGCATTGATTTCAACGATATAACCCTCAAAGCATGTTAACCCAACTCTAGTACATCAAGGTTATCATGCACATCCCTTAGGTCGTTATGCATCAACTCTTTATTAGGAAACCTCAAAGCATGTTAACCCAACTCTAGTCCATCAAGGTTATCATGCACATCCCTTGGGTCGTTAAGCATCAACTCTTGATTAGGAAACCTCAAAGCATGTTAACCCAACTCTAGTCCATCAAGGTTATCATGCACATCCCTTGGGTTGTTAAGCATCAAGTATTGATTAGGAAAGCTCAAAGCATGTTAACCCAACTCTACTCCATCAAGGTTATCATGCACATCCCTTGGGTTGTTAAGCATCAACTCTTGATTAGGAAACCTCAAAGCATGTTAACCCAACTCTAGTCCATCAAGGTTATCATGCACACCCCTTGGGTCGTTAAGCATCAACTCTTGATTAGGAAACCTCAAAGCATGTTAACCCAACTCTAGTCCATCAAGGTTATCATGCACATCCCTTGGGTTGTTAAGCATCAACTCTTGATTAGGAAACCTCAAAGCATGTTAACCCAACTCTAGTCCATCAAGGTTATCATGCACATCCCTTGGGTCGTTAAGCATCAACTCTTGATTAGGAAACCTCAAAGCATGTTAACCCTACTCTAGTCCATTAATGTTATCATGCACATCCCTTGGGTCGTTAAGCATCAACTCTTGATTAGGAAACCTCAAAGCATGTTAACCCTACTCTATTCCATCAAGGTTATCATGCACATCCCTGCATGTTTTTAAACTAAACAAAAAAGTTAATATCCAATTGTGTGAAAAGATAAAAGATTGAGAGCATTGATTTCAACGATATAACCCTCAAAGCATGTTAACCCAACTCTAGTCCATCAAGGTTATCATGCACATCCCTTAGGTCGTTATGCATCAACTCTTTATTAGGAAACCTCAAAGCATGTTAACCCAACTCTAGTCCATCAAGGTTATCATGCACATCCCTTGGGTCGTTAAGCATCAACTCTTGATTAGGAAACCTCAAAGCATGTTAACCCAACTCTAGTCCATCAAGGTTATCATGCACATCCCTTGGGTTGTTAAGCATCAACTATTGATTAGGAAACCTCAAAGCATGTTAACCCAACTCTAGTCCATCAAGGTTATCATGCACATCCCTCGGGTTGTTAAGCATCAACTCTTGATTAGGAAACCTCAAAGCATGTTAACCCAACTCTAGTCCATCAAGGTTATCATGCACATCCCTTGGGTCGTTAAGCATCAACTCTTGATTAGGAAACCTCGAAGCATGTTAACCCAACTCTAGCCATCAAGGTTATCATGCACATCCCTTCTGTCGTTAAACATCAACTCTTGATTAGGAAACCTCAAAGCATGTTAACCCATCTCTAGTCCATCAAGGTTATCATGCACATCTCTGCATGTTTTTAAATTAAACAAAAAAGTTAATATCCAATTGTGTGAAAAGATAAAAGACTGAGAGCATTGATTTCTATGATATAACCCTCAAAGCATGTTAACCCAACTCTAGTCTATCAAGGTTATCATGCACATGCCTTGGGTCCTTAAGCATCAACTCTTGATTAGGAAACCTCAAAGCATGTTAACCCAACTCTAGTCCTTCAAGGTTATCATGCACATCCCTTGGGTCGTTAAGCATAAACTCTTGATTAGGAAACCTCAAAGGATGTTAACCCAACTCTAGTCCATCAAGGTTATCATGCACATCCCCTGGGTCGTTAAGTATCAACTCTTGATTAGGAAACCTCAAAGCATGTTAACCCAACTGTAGTCCATCAATGTTATCATGCACATCCCTAGGGTCGTTAAGCATCAAATCTTGATTAGGAAACCTCAAAGCATGTTAACCCAACTCTAGTCCATCAAGGTTATCATGCACATCCCTTGGGTCGTTAAGCATCAACTCTTGATTAGGAAACCTCGAAGCATGTTAACCCAACTCTATCCATCAAGGTTATCAGGCACATCCCTTCTTTCGTTAAACATCAACTCTTGATTAGGAAACCTCAAAGCATGTTAACCCAACTCTAGTCCATCAAGGTTATCATGCACATCCCTGCATGTTTTTAAACTAAACAAAAAAGTTAATATCCAATTGTGTGAAAAGATAAAAGATTGAGAGCATTAATTTCAACGATATAACCCTCAAAGCATGTTAACCCAACTCTAGTCTGTCAAGGTTATCATGCACATCCCTTGAGTCGTTAAGCATCAACTCTTGATTAGGAAACCTCAAAGCATGTTAACCCAACTGTAGTCCATCAACGTTATCATGCACATCCCTTGGGTCGTTAAGCATCAACTCTTGATTAGGAAACCTCAAAGCATGTTAACCCAACTCTAGTCCATCAAGGTTATCATGCACATCCCTTGGGTCGTTAAGCATCAACTCTTGATTAGGAAACCTCAAAGCATGTTAACCCAACTCTAGTCCATCAAGGTTATCATGCACATCCCTTGGGTCGTTAAGCATCAACTCTAGATTAGGAAACCTTAAAGCATATTAACCCAACTCTAGTCCATCAAGGTTATCATGCACATCCCTTGGGTCGTTAAGAATCAACTCTTGATTAAGAAACCTCAAAGCATGTTAACCCTACTCTAGTCCATCAATGTTATCATGCACATCCCTTCGGTCGTTAAACATCAACTCTTGATTAGGAAACCTCAAAGCATGTTAACCCAACTCTATTCCATCAAGGTTATCATGCACATCCCTGCATGTTTTTAAACTAAACAAAAAAGTTAATATCCAATTGTGTGAAAAGATAAAAGATTGAGAGCATTGATTTCAACGATATAACCCTCAAAGCATGTTAACCCAACTCTAGTCCATCAAGGTTATCATGCACATCCCTTAGGTCGTTATGCATCAACTCTTTATTAGGAAACCTCAAAGGATGTTAACCCAACTCTAGTCCATCAAGGTTATCATGCACATCCCTTGGGTCGTTAAGCATCAACTCTTGATTAGGAAACCTCAAAGCATGTTAACCCAACTCTAGTCCATCAAGGTTATCATGCACATCCCTTGGGTTGTTAAGCATCAAGTATTGATTAGGAAAGCTCAAAGCATGTTAACCCAACTCTACTCCATCAAGGTTATCATGCACATCCCTTGGGTTGTTAAGCATCAACTCTTGATTAGGAAACCTCAAAGCATGTTAACCCAACTCTAGTCCATCAAGGTTATCATGCACACCCCTTGGGTCGTTAAGCATCAACTCTTGATTAGGAAACCTCAAATCATGTTAACCCAACTCTAGTCCATCAAGGTTATCATGCACATCCCTTGGGTTGTTAAGCATCAACTCTTGATTAGGAAACCTCAAAGCATGTTAACCCAACTCTAGTCCATCAAGGTTATCATGCACATCCCTTGGGTCGTTAAGCATCAACTCTTGATTAGGAAACCTCAAAGCATGTTAACCCAACTCTAGTCCATCAAGGTTGTCATGCACATCCCTTGGGTCGTTAAGCATCAACTCTTAATTACGAAACCTCGAAGCGTGTTAACCCAACTCTAGCCATCAAGGTTATCATGCACATCCCTTCTGTTGTTAAACATCAAAAATTGATTAGGAAACCTCAAAGCATGTTAACCCAACTCTAGTCCATCAAGGTTATCATGCACATCCCTGCATGTTTTTAAACTAAACAAGAAAGTTAATATCCAATTGTGTGAAAAGATAAAAGATTGAGAGCATTGATTTCAACGATATAACCCTCAAAGCATGTTAACCCAACTCTAGTATGTCAAGGTTATCATGCACATCCCTTGGGTTGTTAAGCATCAACTCTTGATTAGGAAACCTCAAAGCATGTTAACCCAACTCTAGTCCATAAAGGTTATCATGCACATCCCATGGGTCGTTAAGCATCAACTCTTGATTAGGAAACCTCAAAGCTTGTTAACCCAACTCTAGTCCATAAAGGTTATCATGCACATCCCTTGGGTCGTTAAGCATCAACTCTTGATTAGGAAACCTCAAAGCATGTTAACCCAACTCTAGTCCATCAAGGTTATTATGCACATCCCTTGGGTCGTTAAGCATCAACTCTTGATTAGGAAACCTCAAAGCATGTTAACCCAACTCTAGTCCATCATGGTTATCATGCACATCCCTTGGGTCGTTAAGCATCAACTCTAGATTAGGAAACCTCAAAGCATGTTAACCTAACTCTAGTCCATCAAGGTTATCATGCACATCCCTTGGGTCGTTAAGCGTCAACTCTTGATTAGGAAACCTCAAAGCATGTTAACCCAACTCTAGTCCATCAAGGTTATCATGCACATCCCTTCGGTCGTTAAACATCAACTCTTGATTAGGAAACCTCAAAGCATGTTAACCCAACTCTAGTCCATCCAGGTTATCATGCACATCCCTGCATGTTTTTAAACTAAACAAAAAAGTTAATATCCAATTGTGTGAAGAGATAAAAGATTGAGAGCATTGATTTCAACGATATAACCCTCAAAGCATGTTAACCCAACTCTAGTGCATCAAGGTTATCATGCACATCCCTTGGGTCGTTAAGCATCAACTCTTGATTAGGAAACCTCAAAGCATGTTAACCCAACTCTAGTCCATCAACGTTATCATGCACATCCCTTGGGTCGTTAAGCATCAACTCTAGATTAGGAAACCTCAAAGCATGTTAACCCAACTCTAGTCCATCAAGGTTATCATGGACATCCCTTGGGTCGTTAAGCATCAACTCTTGATTAGGAAACCTCAAAGCATGTTAACCTAACTCTACTCTATCAAGGTTATCATGCACATCCCTTGGGTCGTTAAGCATCAACTCTTGATTAGGAAACCTCAAAGCATGTTAACCCAACTCTAGTCCATCAAGGTTATCATGCACATCCCTTGGGTCGTTAAGCATAAACTCTTGATTAGGAAACCTCAAAGGATGTTAACCCAACTCTAGTCCATCAAGGTTATCATGCACATCCCTTGGGTCGTTAAGCATCAACTCTTGATTAGGAAACCTCAAAGCATGTTAACCCAACTCTAGTCCATCAATGTTATCATGTACATCCCTTGGGTCGTTAAGCATCAACTCTTGATTAGGAAACCTCAAAGCATGTTAACCCAACTCTAGTCCATCAAGGTTATCATGCACATCCCTTGGGTCGTAAAGCATCAACTCTTGATTAGGAAACCTCGAAGCATGTTAACCCAACTCTAGCCATCAAGGTTATCAGGCACATCCCTTCTTTCGTTAAACATCAACTCTTGATTAGGAAACCTCAAAGCATGTTAACCCAACTCTAGTCCATCAAGGTTATCATGCACATCCCTTGGGTCGTTAAGCATCAACTCTTGATTAGGAAACCTCAAAGCATGTTAACCCAACTCTAGTCCATCAAGGTTATCATGCACATCCCTTGGGTCGTTAAGCATCAACTCTTGATTAGGAAACCTCAAAGCATGTTAACCCAACTCTAGTCCATCAAGGTTATCATGCACATCCCTTGGGTTGTTAAGCATCAACTCTTGATTAGGAAACCTCAAAGCATGTTAACCCAACTCTAGTCCATCAAGGTTCTCATGCACATCCCTTGGGTCGTTAAGCATCAACTCTTGATTAGGAAACCTCAAAGCATGTTAACCCAACTCTAGTCCATCAAGGTTATCATTCACATCCCTTGGGTCGTTAAGCATCAACTCTTAATTACGAAACCTCGAAGCATGTTAACCCAACTCTAGCCATCAAGGTTATCATGCACATCCCTTCTGTTGTTAAACATCAACAATTGATTAGGAAACCTCAAAGCATGTTAACCCAACTCTAGTCCATCAAGGTTATCATGCACATCCCTGCATGTTTTTAAACTAAACAAGAAAGTTAATATCTAATTGTGTGAAAAGATAAAAGATTGAGAGCATTGATTTCAACGATATAACCCTCAAAGCATGTTAACCCAACTCTAGTATGTCAAGGTTATCATGCACATCCCTTGGGTTGTTAAGCATCAACTCTTGATTAGGAAACCTCAAAGCATGTTAACCCAACTCTAGTCCATAAAGGTTATCATGCACATCCCATGGGTCGTTAAGCATCAACTCTTGATTAGGAAACCTCAAAGCATGTTAACCCAACTCTAGTCCATAAAGGTTATCATGCACATCCCTTGGGTCGTTAAGCATCAACTCTTGATTAGGAAACCTCAAAGCATGTTAACCCAACTCTAGTCCATCAAGGTTATGATGCACATCCCTTGGGTCGTTAAGCATCAACTCTTGATTAGGAAACCTCAAAGCATGTTAACCCAACTCTAGTCCATCAAGGTTATCATGCACACCCCTTGGGTCGTTAAGCATCAACTCTTGATTAGGAAACCTCAAAGCATGTTAACCCAACTCTAGTCCATAAAGGTTATCATGCACATCCCTTGGGTCGTTAAGCATCAACTCTTGATTAGGAAACCTCAAAGCATGTTAACCCAACTCTAGTCCATCAAGGTTATGATGCACATCCCTTGGGTCGTTAAGCGTCAACTCTTGATTAGGAAACCTCAAAGCATGTTAACGTAACTGTAGTCCATCAAGGTTATCATGCACATCCCTTGGGTTGTTAAGCATCAACTCTTGATTAGGAAACCTCAAAGCATGTTAACCCAACTCTAGTCCATCAAGGTTATCATGCACATCCCTTCGGTCGTTAAACATCAACTCTTGATTAGGAAACCTCAAAGCATGTTAACCCAACTCTAGTCCATCAAGGTTATCATGCACATCCCTGTATGTTTTTAAACTAAACAAAAAAGTTAATATCCAATTGTGTGAAAAGATAAAAGATTGAGAGCATTGATTTCAACGATATAACCCTCAAAGCATGTTAACCCAACTCTAGTCCATCAAGGTTATCATGCACATCCCTTGGGTCGTTAAGCATCAACTCTTGATTAGGAAACCTCAAAGCATGTTAACCCAACTCTAGTCCATCAAGGTTATCATGCACATCCCTTGGGTCGTTAAGCCTCAACTCTAGATTAGGAAACCTCAAAGCATGTTAACCCAACTCTAGTCCATCAAGGTTATCATGCACATCCCTTGGGTCGTTAAGCATCAACTCTTGATTAGGAAACCTCAAAGCATGTTAACCCTACTCTAGTCCATCAATGTTATAATGCACATCCCTTCGGTCGTTAAACATCAACTCTTGATTAGGAAACCTCAAATCATGTTAACCCAACTCTATTCCATCAAGGTTATCATGCACATCCCTGCATGTTTTTAAACTAAACAAAAAAGTTAATATCCAATTGTGTGAAAAGATAAAAGATTGAGAGCATTGATTTCAACGATATAACCCTCAAAGCATGTTAACCCAACTCTAGTCCATCAAGGTTATCATGCACATCCCTTAGGTCGTTATGCATCAACTCTTTATTAGGAAACCTCAAAGCATGTTAACCCAACTCTAGTCCATCAAGGTTATCATGCACACCCCTTGGGTCGTTAAGCATTAACTCTTGATTAGGAAACCTCAAAGCATGTTAACCCAACTCTAGTCCATCAAGGTTATCATGCACATCCCTTGGGTCGTTAAGCATCAACTCTTGATTAGGAAACCTCAAAGCATGTTAACCCAACTGTAGGCCATCAACGTTATCATGCACATCCCTTGGGTCGTTAAGCATCAACTCTTGATTAGGAAACCTCAAAGCATGTTAACCCAACTCTAGTCCATCAAGGTTATCATGGACATCCCTTGGGTCGTTAAGCATCAACTCTTGATTAGGAAACCTCAAAGCATGTTAACCTAACTCTACTCTATCAAGGTTATCATGCACATCCCTTGGGTCGTTAAGCATCAACTCTTGATTAGGAAACCTCAAAGCATGTTAACCCAACTCTAGTCCATCAAGGTTATCATGCACATCCCTTGGGTCGTTAAGCATAAACTCTTGATTAGGAAACCTCAAAGGATGTTAACCCAACTCTAGTCCATCAAGGTTATCATGCACATCCCTTGGGTCGTTAAGCATCAACTCTTGATTAGGAAACCTCAAAGCATGTTAACCCAACTCTAGTCCATCAATGTTATCATGTACATCCCTTGGGTCGTTAAGCATCAACTCTTGATTAGGAAACCTCAAAGCATGTTAACCCAACTCTAGTCCATCAAGGTTATCATGCACATCCCTTGGGTCGTTAAGCATCAACTCTTGATTAGGAAACCTCGAAGCATGTTAACCCAACTCTAGCCATCAAGGTTATCAGGCACATCCCTTCTTTCGTTCAACATCAACTCTTGATTAGGAAACCTCAAAGCATGTTAACCCAACTCTAGTCCATCACGGTTATCATGCACATCCCTGCATGTTTTTAAACTAAACAAAAAAGTTAATATCCAATTGTGTGAAAAGATAAAAGATTGAGAGCATTGATTTCAACGATATACCCCTCAAAGCATGTTAACCCAACTCTAGTCTGTCAAGGTTATCATGCACATCCCTTGAGTCGTTAAGCATCAACTCTTGATTAGGAAACCTCAAAGCATGTTAACCCAACTCTAGTCCATCCAGGTTATCATGCACATCCCTTGGGTCGTTAAGCATCAACTCTTGATTAGGAAACCTCAAAGCATGTTAACCCAACTCTAGTCCATCAAGGTTATCATGCACATCCCTTGGGTCGTTAAGCATCAACTCTTGATTAGGAAACCTCAAAGCATGTTAACCCTACTCTAGTCCATCAATGTTATAATTCACATCCCTTCGGTCGTTAAACATCAACTCTTGATTAGGAAACCTCAAATCATGTTACCCCAACTCTAGTCCATCAAGGTTATCATGCACATCCCTGCATGTTTTTAAACTAAACAAAAAAGTTAATATCCAATTGTGTGAAAAGATAAAAGATTGAGAGCATTGATTTCAACGATATAACCCTCAAAGCATGTTAACCCAACTCTAGTCCATCAAGGTTATCATGCACATCCCTTGGGTCGTTAAGCATCAACTCTTGATTAGGAAACCTCAAAGCATGTTAACCCAACTCTAGTCCATCAAGGTTATCATGCACATCCCTTGGGTCGTTAAGCCTCAACTCTAGATTAGGAAACCTCAAAGCATGTTAACCCAACTCTAGTCCATCAAGGTTATCATGCACATCCCTTGGGTCGTTAAGCATCAACTCTTGATTAGGAAACCTCAAAGCATGTTAACCCTACTCTAGTCCATCAATGTTATAATGCACATCCCTTCGGTCGTTAAACATCAACTCTTGATTAGGAAACCTCAAATCATGTTAACCCAACTCTATTCCATCAAGGTTATCATGCACATCCCTGCATGTTTTTAAACTAAACAAAAAAGTTAATATCCAATTGTGTGAAAAGATAAAAGATTGAGAGCATTCATTTCAACGATATAACCCTCAAAGCATGTTAACCCAACTCTAGTCCATCAAGGTTATCATGCACATCCCTTAGGTCGTTATGCATCAACTCTTTATTAGGAAACCTCAAAGCATGTTAACCCAACTCTAGTCCATCAAGGTTATCATGCACACCCCTTGGGTCGTTAAGCATTAACTCTTGATTAGGAAACCTCAAAGCATGTTAACCCAACTCTAGTCCATCAAGGTTATCATGCACATCCCTTGGGTCGTTAAGCATCAACTCTTGATTAGGAAACCTCAAAGCATGTTAACCCAACTGTAGGCCATCAACGTTATCATGCACATCCCTTGGGTCGTTAAGCATCAACTCTTGATTAGGAAACCTCAAAGCATGTTAACCCATCTCTAGTCCATCAAGGTTATCATGGACATCCCTTGGGTCGTTAAGCATCAACTCTTGATTAGGAAACCTCAAAGCATGTTAACCTAACTCTACTCTATCAAGGTTATCATGCACATCCCTTGGGTCGTTAAGCATCAACTCTTGATTAGGAAACCTCAAAGCATGTTAACCCAACTCTAGTCCATCAAGGTTATCATGCACATCCCTTGGGTCGTTAAGCATAAACTCTTGATTAGGAAACCTCAAAGGATGTTAACCCAACTCTAGTCCATCAAGGTTATCATGCACATCCCTTGGGTCGTTAAGCATCAACTCTTGATTAGGAAACCTCAAAGCATGTTAACCCAACTCTAGTCCATCAATGTTATCATGTACATCCCTTGGGTCGTTAAGCATCAACTCTTGATTAGGAAACCTCAAAGCATGTTAACCCAACTCTAGTCCATCAAGGTTATCATGCACATCCCTTGGGTCGTTAAGCATCAACTCTTGATTAGGAAACCTCGAAGCATGTTAACCCAACTCTAGCCATCAAGGTTATCAGGCACATCCCTTCTTTCGTTAAACATCAACTCTTGATTAGGAAACCTCAAAGCATGTTAACCCAACTCTAGTCCATCACGGTTATCATGCACATCCCTGCATGTTTTTAAACTAAACAAAAAAGTTAATATCCAATTGTGTGAAAAGATAAAAGATTGAGAGCATTGATTTCAACGATATAACCCTCAAAGCATGTTAACCCAACTCTAGTCTGTCAAGGTTATCATGCACATCCCTTGAGTCGTTAAGCATCAACTCTTGATTAGGAAACCTCAAAGCATGTTAACCCAACTCTAGTCCATCCAGGTTATCATGCACATCCCTTGGGTCGTTAAGCATCAACTCTTGATTAGGAAACCTCAAAGCATGTTAACCCAACTCTAGTCCATCAAGGTTATCATGCACATCCCTTGGGTCGTTAAGCATCAACTCTTGATTAGGAAACCTCAAAGCATGTTAACCCTACTCTAGTCCATCAATGTTATCATGCACATCCCTTCGGTCGTTAAACATCAACTCTTGATTAGGAAACCTCACACCATGTTAACCCAACTCTATTCCATCAAGGTTATCATGCACATCCCTGCATGTTTTTAAACTAAACAAAAAAGTTAATATCCAATTGTGTGAAAAGATAAATGATTGAGAACATTGATTTCAATGATATAACCCTCAAAGCATGTTAACCCAACTCTAGTCCATCAAGGTTATCATGCACATCCCTTAGTTCGTTATGCATCAACTCTTTATTAGGAAACCTCAAAGCATGTTAACCCAACTCTAGTCCATCAAGGTTATCATGCACATCCATTGGGTCGTTAAGCATCAACTCTTGATTAGGAAACCTCAAAGCATGTTAACCCAACTCTAGTCCATCAAGGTTATCATGCACATCCCTTGGGTTGTTAAGCATCAACTATTGATTAGGAATGCTCAAAGCATGTTAACCCAACTCTACTCCATCAAGGTTATCATGCACATCCCTTGGGTTGTTAAGTATCAACTCTTGATTAGGAAACCTCAAAGCATGTTAACCCAACTCTAGTCCATCAAGGTTATCATGCACACCCCTTGGGTCGTTAAGCATTAACTCTTGATTAGGAAACCTCAAAGCATGTTAACCCAACTCTAGTCCATCAAGGTTATCATGCACATCCCTTGGGTCGTTAAGCATCAACTCTTGATTAGGAAACCTCAAAGCATGTTAACCCAACTGTAGGCCATCAACGTTATCATGCACATCCCTTGGGTCGTTAAGCATCAACTCTTGATTAGGAAACCTCAAAGCATGTTAACCCAACTCTAGTCCGTCAAGGTTATCATGCACATCCCTTGGTTCGTTAAGCATCAACTCTTGATTAGGAAACCTCAAAGCATGTTAACCCAACTCTAGTCCATCAAGGTTATCATGCACATCCCTTGGGTCGTTAAGCATCAACTCTAGATTAGGAAACCTCAAAGCATGTTAACCCAACTCTAGTCCATCAAGGTTATCATGCACATCCCTTGGGTTGTTAAGCATCAATTCTTGATTAGGAAACCTCAAAGCATGTTAACCCTACTCTAGTCCATCAATGTTATCATGCACATCCCTTCGGTCGTTAAACATCAACTCTTGATTAGGAAACCTCAAAGCATGTTAACCCAACTCTATTCAATCAAGGTTATCATGCACATCCCTGGATGTTTTTAAACTAAACAAAAAAGTAAATATCCAATTGTGTGAAAAGATAAAAGATTGAGAGCATTGATTTCAACGATATAACCCTCAAAGCATGTTAACCCAACTCTAGTCCATCAAGGTTATCATGCACATCCCTTAGGTCGTTATGCATCAACTCTTTATTAGGAAACCGCAAAGCATGTTAACCCAACTCTAGTCCATCAAGGTTATCATGCACATCCCTTGGGTCGTTAAGCATCAACTCTTGATTAGGAAACCTCAAAGCATGTTAACCCAAATCTAGTCCATCAAGGTTATCATGCACATCCCTTGGGATGTTAAGCATCAACTATTGATTAGGAAACCTCAAAGCATGTTAACCCAACTCTAGTCCATCAAGGTTATCATGAACATCCCTTGGGTTGTTAAGCATCAACTCTTGATTAGGAAACCTCAAAGCATGTTAACCCAACTCTAGTCCATCAAGGTTATCACGCACATCCCTTGGGTCGTTAAGCATCAACTCTTGATTAGGAAACCTCAAAGCATGTTAACCCAACTCTAGTCCATCAAGGTTATCATGCACATCCCTTGGGTTGTTAAGCATCAACTCTTGATTAGGAAACCTCAAAGCATGTTAACCCAACTCTAGTCCATCAAGGTTCTCATGCACATCCCTTGGGTCGTCAAGCATCAACTCTTGATTAGGAAACCTCAAAGCATGTTAACCCAACTCTAGTCCATCAAGATTATCATTCACATCCCTTGGGTCGTTAAGCATCAACTCTTAATTACGAAACCTCGAAGCATGTTAACCCAACTCTAGCCATCAAGGTTATCATGCACATCCCTTCTGTTGTTAAACATCAACAATTGATTAGGAAACCTCAAAGCATGTTAACCCAACTCTAGTCCATCAAGGTTATCATGCACATCCCTGCATGTTTTTAAACTAAACAAGAAAGTTAATATCTAATTGTGTGAAAAGATAAAAGATTGAGAGCATTGATTTCAACGATATAACCCTCAAAGCATGTTAACCCAACTCTAGTATGTCAAGGTTATCATGCACATCCCTTGGGTTGTTAAGCATCAACTCTTGATTAGGAAACCTCAAAGCATGTTAACCCAACTCTAGTCCATAAAGGTTATCATGCACATCCCATGGGCCGTTAAGCATCAACTCTTGATTAGGAAACCTCAAAGCATTTTAACCCAACTCTAGTCCATAAAGGTTATCATGCACATCCCTTGGGTCGTTAAGCATCAACTCTTGATTAGGAAACCTCAAAGCATGTTAACCCAACTCTAGTCCATCTAGGTTATGATGCACATCCCTTGGGTCGTTAAGCATCAACTCTTGATTAGGAAACCTCAAAGCATGTTAACCCAACTCTAGTCCATCAAGGTTATCATGCACACCCCTTGGGTCGTTAAGCATCGACTCTTGATTAGGAAACCTCAAAGCATGTTAACCCAACTCTAGTCCATAAAGGTTATCATGCACATCCCTTGGGTCGTTAAGCATCAACTCTTGATTAGGAAACCTCAAAGCATGTTAACCCAACTCTAGTCCATCAAGGTTATGATGCACATCCCTTGGGTCGTTAAGCATCAACTCTTGATTAGGAAACCTCAAAGCATGTTAACGTAACTGTAGTCCATCAAGGTTATCATGCACATCCCTTGGGTTGTTAAGCATCAACTCTTGATTAGGAAACCTCAAAGCATGTTAACCCAACTCTAGTCCATCAAGGTTATCATGCACATCCCTTCGGTCGTTAAACATCAACTCTTGATTAGGAAACCTCAAAGCATGTTAACCCAACTCTAGTCCATCAAGGTTATCATGCACATCCCTGCATGTTTTTAAACTAAACAAAAAAGTTAATATCCAATTGTGTGAAAAGATAAAAGATTGAGAGCATTGATTTCAACGATATAACCCTCAAAGCATGTTAACCCAACTCTAGTCCATCAAGGTTATCATGCACATCCCTTGGGTCGTTAAGCATCAACTCTTGATTAGGAAACCTCAAAGCATGTTAACCCAACTCTAGTCCATCAAGGTTATCATGCACATCCCTTGGGTCGTTAAGCCTCAACTCTAGATTAGGAAACCTCAAAGCATGTTAACCCAACTCTAGTCCATCAAGGTTATCATGCACATCCCTTGGGTCGTTAAGCATCAACTCTTGATTAGGAAACCTCAAAGCATGTTAACCCTACTCTAGTCCATCAATGTTATAATGCACATCCCTTCGGTCGTTAAACATCAACTCTTGATTAGGAAACCTCAAAGCATGTTAACCCAACTCTAGTCCATCAAGGTTATCATGCACATCCCTTGGGTTGTTAAGCATCAACTCTTGATTAGGAAACCTCGAAGCATGTTAACCCAAATCTAGCCATCAAGGTTATCATGCACATCCCTTCGGTCATTAAACATCAACTCTTGATTAGGAAACCTCAAAGCATGTTAACCCAACTCTAGTCCATCAAGGTTATCATGCACATCCCTGCATGTTTTTAAACTAAACAAAAAAGTTAATATCCAATTGTGTGAAAAGATAAAAGATTGAGAGCATTGATTTCAACGATATAACCCTCAAAGCATGTTAACCCAACTCTAGTCTGTCAAGGTTATCATGCACATCCCTTGAGTCGTTAAGCATCAACTCTTGATTAGGAAACCTCAAAGCATGTTAACCCAACTGTAGTCCGTCAACGTTATCATGCACATCCCTTGGGTCGTCAAGCATCAACTCTTGATTAGGAAACCTCAAAGCATGTTAACCCAACTCAAGTCCATCAAGGTTATCATGCACATCCCTAGGTTCGTTAAGCATTAACTCTTGATTAGGAAACCTCAAAGCATGTTAACCCAACTCTAGTCCATCAAGGTTATCATGGACATCCCTTGGGTCGTTAAGCATCAACTCTAGATTAGGAAACCTCAAAGCATGTTAACCCAACTCTCGTCCATCAAGGTTATCATGCACATCCCTTGGGTCGTTAAGCATCAACTCTTGATTAGGAAACGTCAAAGCATGTTAACCCTACTCTAGTCCATCAATGCTATCATGCACATCCCTTCGGTCGGTAAACATCAACTCTTGATTAGGAAACCTCAAAGAATGTTAACCCAACTCTATTCCATCAAGGTTATCATGCACATCCCTGCATGTTTTTAAACTAAACAAAAAAGTTAATATCCAATTATGTGAAAAGATAAAAGATTGAGAGCTTTGATTTCAACGATATAACCCTCAAAGCATGTTAACCCAGCTCTAGTCCATCAAGGTTATCATGCACATCCCTTAGGTCGTTATGCATCAACTCTTTATTAGGAAACCTCAAAGCATGTTAACCCAACTCTAGTCCATCAAGGTTATCATGCACATCCCTTGGGTCGTTAAGCATCAACTCTTGATTAGGAAACCTCAAAGCATGTTAACCCAACTCTAGTCGATCAAGGTTATCATGCACATCCCTTGGGTCGTTAAGCATCAACTCTAGATTAGGAAACCTCAAATCATGTTAACCTAACTCTAGTCCATCAAGGTTATCATGCACATCCCTTGGGTCGTTAAGCGTCAACTCTTGATTAGGAAACCTCAAAGCATGTTAACCCAACTCTAGTCCATCAAGGTTATCATGCACATCCCTTCGGTCGTTAAACATCAACACTTGATTAGGAAACCTCAATGCATGTTAACCCAACTCTAGTCCATCAAGGTTATCATGCACATCCCTGCATGTTTTTAAACTAAACAAAAAAGTTAATATCCAATTGTGTGAAAAGATAAAAGATTGAGAGCATTGATTTCAACGATATAACCCTCAAAGCATGTTAACCCAACTCTAGTCTGTCAAGGTTATCATGCACATCCCTTGAGTCGTTAAGCATCAACTCTTGATTAGGAAACCTCAAAGCATGTTAACCCAACTGTAGTCCATCAACGTTATCATGCACATCCCTTGGGTCGTCAAGCATCAACTCTTGATTAGGAAACCTCAAAGCATGTTAACCCAACTCAAGTCCATCAAGGTTATCATGCACATCCCTAGGTTCGTTAAGCATTAACTCTTGATTAGGAAACCTCAAAGCATGTTAACCCAACTCTAGTCCATCAAGGTTATCATGGACATCCCTTGGGTCGTTAAGCATCAACTCTAGATTAGGAAACCTCAAAGCATGTTAACCCAACTCTCGTCCATCAAGGTTATCATGCACATCCCTTGGGTCGTTAAGCATCAACTCTTGATTAGGAAACGTCAAAGCATGTTAACCCTACTCTAGTCCATCAATGCTATCATGCACATCCCTTCGGTCGGTAAACATCAACTCTTGATTAGGAAACCTCAAAGAATGTTAACCCAACTCTATTCCATCAAGGTTATCATGCACATCCCTGCATGTTTTTAAACTAAACAAAAAAGTTAATATCCAATTATGTGAAAAGATAAAAGATTGAGAGCTTTGATTTCAACGATATAACCCTCAAAGCATGTTAACCCAGCTCTAGTCCATCAAGGTTATCATGCACATCCCTTAGGTCGTTATGCATCAACTCTTTATTAGGAAACCTCAAAGCATGTTAACCCAACTCTAGTCCATCAAGGTTATCATGCACATCCCTTGGGTCGTTAAGCATCAACTCTTGATTAGGAAACCTCAAAGCATGTTAACCCAACTCTAGTCGATCAAGGTTATCATGCACATCCCTTGGGTCGTTAAGCATCAACTCTAGATTAGGAAACCTCAAATCATGTTAACCTAACTCTAGTCCATCAAGGTTATCATGCACATCCCTTGGGTCGTTAAGCGTCAACTCTTGATTAGGAAACCTCAAAGCATGTTAACCCAACTCTAGTCCATCAAGGTTATCATGCACATCCCTTCGGTCGTTAAACATCAACACTTGATTAGGAAACCTCAATGCATGTTAACCCAACTCTAGTCCATCAAGGTTATCATGCACATCCCTGCATGTTTTTAAACTAAACAAAAAAGTTAATATCCAATTGTGTGAAAAGATAAAAGATTGAGAGCATTGATTTCAACGATATAACCCTCAAAGCATGTTAACCCAACTCTAGTCCATCAAGGTTATCATGCACATCCCTTGGGTCGTTAAGCATCAACTCTTGATTAGGAAACCTCAAAGCATGTTAACCCAACTTTAGTCCATCAAGGTTATCATGCACATCCCTTGGGTCGTTAAGCATAAACTCTTGATTAGGAAACCTCAAAGCATGTTAACCCAACTCTAGTCCATCAAGGTTATCATGCACATCCCTTGGGTCGTTAAGCATCAACTCTTGATTAGGAAACCTCAAAGCATGTTAACCCAACTCTAGTCCATCAAGGTTATCAATCACATCCCTTGGGTCGTTAAGCATCAACTCTTGATTAGGAAACCTCGAAGCATGTTAACCCAACTCTAGCCATCAAGGTTATCATGCACATCCCTTCGGTCCTTAAACATCAACTCTTGATTAGGAAACCTCCAAGCATGTTAACCCAACTCTAGTCCATCAAGGTTATCATGCACATCCCCGCATGTTTTAAAACTAAACAAAAAAGTTAATATCCAATTGTGTGAAAAGATAAAAGATTGAGAGCATTGATTTCAACGATATAACCCTCAAAGCATGTTAACCCAACTCTAGTCTGTCAAGGTTATCATGCACATCCCTTGAGTCGTTAAGCATCAACTCTTGATTAGGAAACCTCAAAGCATGTTAACCCAACTCTAGTCCATCAATGTTGTCATGCACATCCCTTGGGTCGTTAAGCATCAACTCTTGATTAGGAAACCTCAAAGCATGTTAACCCAACTCTAGTCCATCAAGGTTATCATGCACATCCCTTGGGTTGTTAAGCATCAACTCTTGATTAGGAAACCTCAAAGCATGTTAACCCAACTCTAGTCCATAAAGATTATCATGCACATCCCATGGGTCGTTAAGCATCAACTCTTGATTAGGAAACCTCAAAGCATGTTAACCCAACTCTAGTCCATAAAGGTTATCATGCACATCCCTTGGGTCGTTAAGCATCAACTCTTGATTAGGAAACCTCAAAGCATGTTAACCCAACTCTAGTCCATCAAAGTTATCATGCACATCCCTTGGGTCGTTAAGCATCAACTCTTGATTAGGAAACCACAAAGTATGTTAACCCAACTCTAGTCCATCAAGGTTATCATGCACATCCCTTGGGTCGTTAAGCATCAACTCTGAATTAGGAAACCTTAAAGCATGTTAACCTAACTCTAGTCCATCAAGGTTATCATGCACATCCCTTGGGTCGTTAAGCGTCAACTCTTGATTAGGAAACCTCAAAGCATGTTAACCCAACTCTAGTCCATCAAGGTTATCATGCACATCCCTTCGGTCGTTAAACATCAACTCTTGATTAGGAAACCTCAAAGCCTGTTAACCCAACTCTAGTCCATCAAGGTTATCATGCACATCCCTGCATGTTTTTAAACTAAACAAAAAAGTTAATAACCAATTGTGTGAAAAGATAAAAGATTGAGAGCATTGATTTCAACGATATAACCCTCAAAGCATGTTAACCCAACTCTAGTCCATCAAGGTTATCATGCACATCCCTTGGGTCATTAAGCATCAACTCTTGATTAGGAAACCTCAAAGCATGTTAACCCAAATCTAGTCCATCAAGGTTATCATGCACATCCCTTGGGTCGTTAAGCATAAACTCTTGATTAGGAAACCTCAAAGCATGTTAACCCAACTCTAGTCCATCAAGGTTATCATGCACATCCCTTGGGACGTTAAGCATCAACTCTTGATTAGGAAACCTCAAAGCATGTTAACCCAACTCTAGTCCATCAAGGTTATCATGCACATCCCTTGGGTCGTTAAGCATCAACTCGTGATTAGGAAACCTCGAAGCATGTTAACCCAACTCTAGCCATCAAAGTTATAATGCTCATCCCTTCGGTCCTTAAACATCAACTCTTGATTAGGAAACCTCAAAGAATGTTAACCCAACTCTAGTCCATCAAGGTTATCATGCACATCCCTGCATGATTTTAAACTAAACAAAAAAGTTAATATCCAATTGTGTGAAAAGATAAAAGATTGAGAGCATTGATTTCAACGATATAACCCTCAAAGCATGTTAACCCAACTCTAGTCTGTCAAGGTTATCATGCACATCCCTCGAGTCGTTAAGCATCAACTCTTGATTAGGAAACCTCAAAGCATGTTAACCCATCTCTAGTCCATCAATGTTATCATGCACATCCCTTGGGTCGTTAAGCATCAACTCTTGATTATGAAACCTCAAAGCATGTTAACCCAACTCTAGTCCATCAAGGTTATCATGCACATCCCTTGGGTCGTTAAGCATCAACTCCAGATTTGGAAACCTCAAAGCATGTTAACCCAACTCCAGTCCATCAAGGTTATCATGCACATCCCTTGGTTCGTTAAGCATCAACTCTTGATTAGGAAACCTCAAAGCGTGTTAACCCTACTCTTGTCCATCAATGTTATCATGCACATCCCTTCGGTCGTTAAACATCAACTCTTGATTAGGAAACCTCAAAGCATGTTAACCCAACTCTAGTCCATCAAGGTTATCATGCACATCCCTGCATGTTTTTAAACTAAACAAAAAAGTTAATATCCAATTGTGTGAAAAGATAAAAGATTGAGAGCATTGATTTCAACGATATAACCCTCAAAGCATGTTAACCCAACTCTAGTCCATCAAGGTTATCATGCACATCCGTTAGGTCGTTATGCATCAACTGTTGATTAGGAAACCTCAATGCATGTTAACCCAACTCTAGTCCATCAAGGTTATCATGCACATCCCTTGGGTCGTTAAGCATCAACTCTTGATTAGGAAACCTCAAAGCATGTTAACCCAACTCTAGTCTATCAAGGTTATCATGCACATCCCTTGGGTTGTTAAGCATCAACTCTTGATTAGGAAACCTCAAAGCATGTTAACCCAACTCTAGTCCATCAAGGTTATCATGCACATTCCTTGGGTCGTTAATCATCAACTCTTTATTAGGAAACGTCAAAGCATGTTAACCCAACTCTAGTCCATCAAGGTTATCATGCACATCCCTTGGGTCCTTAAGCATCAACTCTTGATTAGGAAACCTCAAAGCATGTTAACCCAACTCTAGTCCATCAAGGTTATCATGCACATCCCATGGGTCGTTAAGCATCAACTCTTGATTAGGAAACCTCAAAGCGTGTTAACCCAACTCTAGTCCATCAAGGTTATCATGCACATCCCTTGGGTCGTTAAGCATCAACTCTTGATTAGGAAACCTCAAAGCATGTTAACCCAACTCTAATCCATCAAGGTTATCAGGCACATCCCTTGGGTCGTTAAGCATCAACTCTTGATTAGGAAACCTCAAAGCATGTTAACCCAACTCTAGTCCATCAAGGTAATCATGCACATGCCCGCATGTTTTTAAACAAAACAAAAAAGTTAATATTCAATTGTGTGAAAACATAAAATATTGGGAGCATTGATTTCAATGATATAACGCTAAACCCTAAACCCTAAACCCTATGTTGGTTTCTTGTTCGGCACTACATTTTTTATCCAGAGCCGAAGCATTTTCGCCTGCAAGTTTTTAAACTAAACAAAAAAATTAATATCCAATTGTGTGAAAAGATAAAAGATTAGCTGCATTGATTTCAACGATATAACCCTCAAAGCATGTTAATCCAACTCTAGTCCATCAAGGTTATCATGCACATCCCTTGGGTCATTAAACATCAACTCTTGATTAGGAAACCTCAAAGCATGTTAACCCAACTCTATTCCATCAAGGTTATCATGCACATCCCTGCATGTTTTTAAACTAAACAAAAAAGTTAATATCCAATTGTGTGAAAAGATAAAAGATTGAGAGCATTGATTTCAACGATATAACCCTCAAAGCATGTTAACCCAACTCTAGTCCATCAAGGTTATCATGCACATCCCTTACGTCGTTATGCATCAACTGTTGATTAGGAAACCTCAAAGCATGTTAACCCAACTCTAGTCCATCAAGGTTATCATGCACATCCCTTGGGTCGTTAAGCATCAACTCTTGATTAGGAAACCTCAAAGCATGTTAACCCAACTCTAGTCCATCAAGGTTATCATGCACATCCCTTGGGTTGTTAAGCATTAACTCTTGATTAGGAAACATCAAAGCATGTTAACCCAACTCTAGTCCATCAAGGTTATCATGCACATTCCTTGGGTCGTTAATCATCAACTCTTTATTAGGAAACGTCAAAGCATGTTAACCCAACTCTAGTCCATCAAAGTTATCATGCACATCCCTTGGGTCGTTAAGCATCAACTCTTGATTAGGAAACCTCAAAGCATGTTAACCCAACTCTAGTCCATCAAGGTTATCATGCACATCCCATGGGTCGTTAAGCATCAACTCTTGATTAGGAAACCTCAAAGCATGTTAACCCAACTCTAGTCCATAAAGATTATCATGCACTTCCCATGGGTCGTTAAGCATCAACTCTTGATTAGGAAACCTCAAAGCATGTTAACCCAACTCTAGTCCATAAAGGTTATCATGCACATCCCTTGGGTCGTTAAGCATCAACTCTTGATTAGGAAACCTCAAAGCATGTTAACCCAACTCTAGTCCATCAAGGTTATCATGCACATCCCTTGGGTTGTTAAGCATCAACTCTTGATTAGGAAACCTCAAAGCATGTTAACCCAACTCTAGTCCATAAAGATTATCATGCACATCCCATGGGTCGTTAAGCATCAACTCTATATTAGGAAACCTCAAAGCATGTTAACCCAACTCTAGTCCATAAAGGTTATCATGCACATCCCTTGGGTCGTTAAGCATCAACTCTTGATTAGGAAACCTCAAAGCATGTTAACCCAACTCTAGTCCATCAAAGTTATCATGCACATCCCTTGGGTCGTTAAGCATCAACTCTTGATTAGGAAACCACAAAGTATGTTAACCCAACTCTAGTCCATCAAGGTTATCATGCACATCCCTTGGGTCGTTAAGCATCAACTCTGAATTAGGAAACCTTAAAGCATGTTAACCTAACTCTAGTCCATCAAGGTTATCATGCACATCCCTTGGGTCGTTAAGCGTCAACTCTTGATTAGGAAACCTCAAAGCATGTTAACCCAACTCTAGTCCATCAAGGTTATCATGCACATCCCTTCGGTCGTTAAACATCAACTCTTGATTAGGAAACCTCAAAGCCTGTTAACCCAACTCTAGTCCATCAAGGTTATCATGCACATCCCTGCATGTTTTTAAACTAAACAAAAAAGTTAATAACCAATTGTGTGAAAAGATAAAAGATTGAGAGCATTGATTTCAACGATATAACCCTCAAAGCATGTTAACCCAACTCTAGTCCATCAAGGTTATCATGCACATCCCTTGGGTCATTAAGCATCAACTCTTGATTAGGAAACCTCAAAGCATGTTAACCCAAATCTAGTCCATCAAGGTTATCATGCACATCCCTTGGGTCGTTAAGCATAAACTCTTGATTAGGAAACCTCAAAGCATGTTAACCCAACTCTAGTCCATCAAGGTTATCATGCACATCCCTTGGGACGTTAAGCATCAACTCTTGATTAGGAAACCTCAAAGCATGTTAACCCAACTCTAGTCCATCAAGGTTATTATGCACATCCCTTGGGTCGTTAAGCATCAACTCGTGATTAGGAAACCTCGAAGCATGTTAACCCAACTCTAGCCATCAAAGTTATAATGCTCATCCCTTCGGTCCTTAAACATCAACTCTTGATTAGGAAACCTCAAAGAATGTTAACCCAACTCTAGTCCATCAAGGTTATCATGCACATCCCTGCATGATTTTAAACTAAACAAAAAAGTTAATATCCAATTGTGTGAAAAGATAAAAGATTGAGAGCATTGATTTCAACGATATAACCCTCAAAGCATGTTAACCCAACTCTAGTCTGTCAAGGTTATCATGCACATCCCTTGAGTCGTTAAGCATCAACTCTTGATTAGGAAACCTCAAAGCATGTTAACCCAACTCTAGTCCATCAATGTTGTCATGCACATCCCTTGGGTCGTTAAGCATCAACTCTTGATTAGGAAACCTCAAAGCATGTTAACCCAACTCTAGTCCATCAAGGTTATCATGCACATCCCTTGGGTTGTTAAGCATCAACTCTTGATTAGGAAACCTCAAAGCATGTTAACCCAACTCTAGTCCATAAAGATTATCATGCACATCCCATGGGTCGTTAAGCATCAACTCTTGATTAGGAAACCTCAAAGCATGTTAACCCAACTCTAGTCCATAAAGGTTATCATGCACATCCCTTGGGTCGTTAAGCATCAACTCTTGATTAGGAAACCTCAAAGCATGTTAATCCAACTCTAGTCCATCAAAGTTATCATGCACATCCCTTGGGTCGTTAAGCATCAACTCTTGATTAGGAAACCACAAAGTATGTTAACCCAACTCTAGTCCATCAAGGTTATCATGCACATCCCTTGGGTCGTTAAGCATCAACTCTGAATTAGGAAACCTTAAAGCATGTTAACCTAACTCTAGTCCATCAAGGTTATCATGCACATCCCTTGGGTCGTTAAGCGTCAACTCTTGATTAGGAAACCTCAAAGCATGTTAACCCAACTCTATTCCATCAAGGTTATCATGCACATCCCTGCATGATTTTAAACTAAACAAAAAAGTTAATATCCAATTGTGTGAAAAGATAAAAGATTGAGAGCATTGATTTCAACGATATAACCCTCAAAGCATGTTAACCCAACTCTAGTCTGTCAAGGTTATCATGCGCATCCCTCGAGTCGTTAAGCATCAACTCTTGATTAGGAAACCTCAAAGCATGTTAACCCATCTCTAGTCCATCAATGTTATCATGCACATCCCTTGGGTCGTTAAGCATCAACTCTTGATTATGAAACCTCAAAGCATGTTAACCCAACTCTAGTCCATCAAGGTTATCATGCACATCCCTTGGGTCGTTAAGCATCAACTCCAGATTTGGAAACCTCAAAGCATGTTAACCCAACTCTAGTCCATCAAGGTTATCATGCACATCCCTTGGTTCGTTAAGCATCAACTCTTGATTAGGAAACCTCAAAGCGTGTTAACCCTACTCTTGTCCATCAATGTTATCATGCACATCCCTTCGGTCGTTAAACATCAACTCTTGATTAGGAAACCTCAAAGCATGTTAACCCAACTCTATTCCATCAAGGTTATCATGCGCATCCCTGCATGTTTTTAAACTAAACAAAAAAGTTAATATCCAATTGTGTGAAAAGATAAAAGATTGAGAGCATTGATTTCAACGATATAACCCTCAAAGCATGTTAACCCAACTCTAGTCCATCAAGGTTATCATGCACATCCGTTAGGTCGTTATGCATCAACTGTTGATTAGGAAACCTCAATGCATGTTAACCCAACTCTAGTCCATCAAGGTTATCATGCACATCCCTTGGGTCGTTAAGCATCAACTCTTGATTAGGAAACCTCAAAGCATGTTAACCCAACTCTAGTCCATCAAGGTTATCATGCACATCCCTTGGGTTGTTAAGCATCAACTCTTGATTAGGAAACCTCAAAGCATGTTAACCCAACTCTAGTCCATCAAGGTTATCATGCACATTCCTTGGGTCGTTAATCATCAACTCTTTATTAGGAAACGTCAAAGCATGTTAACCCAACTCTAGTCCATCAAGGTTATCATGCACATCCCTTGGGTCCTTAAGCATCAACTCTTGATTAGGAAACCTCAAAGCATGTTAACCCAACTCTAGTCCATCAAGGTTATCATGCACATCCCATGGGTCGTTAAGCATCAACTCTTGATTAGGAAACCTCAAAGCGTGTTAACCCAACTCTAGTCCATCAAGGTTATCATGCACATCCCTTGGGTCGTTAAGCATCAACTCTTGATTAGGAAACCTCAAAGCATGTTAACCCAACTCTAATCCATCAAGGTTATCATGCACATCCCTTGGGTCGTTAAGCATCAACTCTTGATTAGGAAACCTCAAAGCATGTTAACCCAACTCTAGTCCATCAAGGTAATCATGCACATCCCCGCATGTTTTTAAACAAAACAAAAAAGTTAATATTCAATTGTGTGAAAACATAAAATATTGGGAGCATTGATTTCAATGATATAACGCTAAACCCTAAACCCTAAACCCTATGTTGGTTTCTTGTTCGGCACTACATTTTTTATCCAGAGCCGAAGCATTTTCGCCTGCAAGTTTTTAAACTAAACAAAAAAATTAATATCCAATTGTGTGAAAAGATAAAAGATTAGCTGCATTGATTTCAACGATATAACCCTCAAAGCATGTTAACCCAACTCTAGTCCATCTAGGTTATCATGCACATCCCTTGGGTCGTTAAGCATCAACACTTGATTAGGAAACCTCAATGCATGTTAACCCTACTCTTGTCCATCAATGTTATCATGCACATCCCTTCGGTCGTTAAACATCAACTCTTGATTAGGAAACCTCAAAGCATGTTAACCCAACTCTATTCCATCAAGGTTATCATGCACATCCCTGCATGTTTTTAAACTAAACAAAAAAGTTAATATCCAATTGTGTGAAAAGATAAAAGATTGAGAGCATTGATTTCAACGATATAACCCTCAAAGCATGTTAACCCAACTCTAGTCCATCAAGGTTATCATGCACATCCCTTACGTCGTTATGCATCAACTGTTGATTAGGAAACCTCAAAGCATGTTAACCCAACTCTAGTCCATCAAGGTTATCATGCACATCCCTTGGGTCGTTAAGCATCAACTCTTGATTAGGAAACCTCAAAGCATGTTAACCCAACTCTAGTCCATCAAGGTTATCATGCACATCCCTTGGGTTGTTAAGCATCAACTCTTGATTAGGAAACATCAAAGCATGTTAACCCAACTCTAGTCCATCAAGGTTATCATGCACATTCCTTGGGTCGTTAATCATCAACTCTTTATTAGGAAACGTCAAAGCATGTTAACCCAACTCTAGTCCATCAAAGTTATCATGCACATCCCTTGGGTCGTTAAGCATCAACTCTTGATTAGGAAACCTCAAAGCATGTTAACCCAACTCTAGTCCATCAAGGTTATCATGCACATCCCATGGGTCGTTAAGCATCAACTCTTGATTAGGAAACCTCAAAGCGTGTTAACCCAACTCTAGTCCATCAAGGTTATCATGCACATTCCTTGGGTCGTTAAGCATCAACTCTTGATTAGGAAACCTCAAAGCATGTTAACCCAACTCTAATCCATCAAGGTTATCATGCACATCCCTTGGGTCGTTAAGCATCAACTCTTGATTAGGAAACCTCAAAGCATGTTAACCCAACTCTAGTCCATCAGGGTAATCATGCACATCCCCGCATGTTTTTAAACAAAACAAAAAAGTTAATATTCAATTGTGTGAAAACATAAAATATTGGGAGCATTGATTTCAATGATATAACGCTAAACCCTAAACCCTAAACCCTATGTTGGTTTCTTGTCCGGCACTACATTTTTTATCCAGAGCCGAAGCATTTTCGCCTGCAAGTTTTTAAACTAAACAAAAAAGTTAATATCCAATTGTGTGAAAAGATAAAAGATTAGCTGCATTGATTTCAACGATATAACCCTCAAAGCATGTTAACCCAACTCTAGTCCATCTCGGTTATCATGCACATCCCTTGGGTCGTTAAGCATCAACTCTTGATTAGGAAACCTCAATGCATGTTAACCCTACTCTTGTCCATCAATGTTATCATGCACATCCCTTCGGTCGTTAAACATCAACTCTTGATTAGGAAACCTCAAAGCATGTTAACCCAACTCTATTCCATCAAGGTTATCATGCACATCCCTGCATGTTTTTAAACTAAACAAAAAAGTTAATCGTTGATTCATATTTATCACTTTATTCCTTTTCTAAGTGCTACATTTGTTTTTTTTTTCCACATCATACAGGTTCTCAGCATCTTTGATTCAAGTTATCATATCTTCAATGATATAAAAATCTCGTGTTCTCCTAGGTTAACTTAATCTTGAAATAGCAGAACTTAAAGAAAGGCTTGTAGCCAGTGGGGCTACTCGAGTAGAGGTTTGCTAATAGTTTTACTTGGAGTTATTTAAAAAATAATATATATGTATATATATATATATATATATATATATATATATGTGTGTGTGTGTGTGTGTATGTGTGCTGATTATTTTTATGGATTGGTAGATTGAAACAAGAAGAGCAGAGCTTGAGACGAATCTATCAACAAATCTTTTTAGATGGAGACAAGAACTGGAGGCAATTCAACAGTCAACATTCTTGTACATTAGTTACAATTTCAAGTTCAAGCTGGCTGGCTGGTTGGGAGTTGAGGAGATTGGTTTGTACAATTTCAAACCAAGTGTACGACCTGTGCCTCTTGAAGTTCGTATACAGGAAAGTCAACTTTCTTTTCCATATGTATAAAAGTCTCAAATACAGAAGAAAATTTCAATTATTAATAATTAATCATTTCAATTTACAAGGGTACCCAAGGAAATTCTTCTGTCTAAGAATGAATAGCATGAATAAGGCAACCTCTACTGCCATATTTACACACTCACCAACAAAACAGTTTTAATTTTTGTTTCATCTCGTCGGCAGACAAGGCTCACTGCATTCGAACTCATTCACATATTTTAAGTAATTTTTTAGAAATGACAGCTCGTGTAGATACTATTTTATTCATTAAATTTATATTTTATTTTCTTTTGCAAGGCAGTTTCTTTCCATTCCCGAGGAGGCTTTACAGATGATTGTTTTTCAGGACACTGATCAGAATCTTAGTCACACTCTACAATTCGGTTTCGGATTACATCATGTAGGATTAAACAACAAAGATAGATCTTTTGTTGAGGAAATTTTTGCAAACAACAAGATTCAGGTAGGGCTTTTACTACTTTTTGAAAAATATCGTCAGTACCCTTGATTGACCTGCGCTGTAAATAAATTATATGAACGTGAGTAAATGACCATTTTACCCTTCTGTTAATGGAAGTTGAGAGCCATACCTCTATATTTATCCCTACTTCTCGTGATCTCTTGAACAACATATTTACTCTTACTATATCATCACCTAATTGCTTATGAAATATCATTTTATTTCTATTTTTATATTAGATCATATTATTTTGCTTATTCAATATGTGGAGGTCTAGTTTAACGAGTATCAGTTTATCAAAGAGGTTAATTATTGGATCAATAATATAAGTATACCATTTTATTATTTATTATGCACAAAAAATATAAATATATAGAAAGAACTTTTTTACTAAGTTTACAAATAATAATGTTTGAAATAAAGTTTCATAAAATAATAAGTAACGATAACTTATGAATAGTTTGAAAATTACTTCAAAATAACCTTGTGATTATTTACAAAAAGAATACAGGGGAGGTGGCATATAGATTTTTTCTATATTATTCTACATATTTTTATTTATTTATTTAAGGTGATGGCAATCAATGAGTCATCGAGGCTGTGTGCTTCAATTACAACGAAAAATGTTCATCACATTCTTCCCCCTACTTCTGACAACTTTTGTGCTATGAAAAGGAAGGTGTGATATTTTTCTCATATTATCATGTTGTCTTTTCAAATGTTGTTGAGAAATGCTTAAGTTATGGAAGCCCAGATGAATGCCAACTTCTTGTAAACGAAATGCTTGGTTCGACTGATGAAAATGAGCCATTACAGGTCAGCAACTCTCTCTCTCTCTCTCTTTTTTTTTGTAAAAATAAAAAACACATTAATTGTCTTTTTGGTAACTGAGTTTGTTGTAATGCAAAACAAAACTATACGCAATGATGAAAGATCCTTTTGGAAATTACGTTGTCCAGAAGGTTCTAGAAACTTGTGATGACCAGACATGCGAACTTATCCTCTATATTCTTGATATTTTCCCACTTTTTAAATCTTTTATCAAATTCTCACTTTTGGATACAGAGCTTGATGAGAGAATGCATGACCTAAATCTTTTATCAAATTCTCACTTTTGGAGGTGGCCATAAGAAAAGGTAAGCAAAGGGTAATTTGGTATTTGTTGCTGTTATTGTGTATTACAATACCTCCATGTATATATGTATAAAGTTTGTTCTTATTCAGATTTGCCTTTTACCATTGATTTCCTTATTGAGGCATTGTACTTTGAAAATGTTAATTCTTACCTTTTGTCCATGTAGGATCCACCAGGAACAGGAAAAACACAAACAATTCTTGGGCTTCTTAGTGCCATATTACATACAACCTTAGTCTCTTAACTTTGTAAGACATTGATTACTTGAGGGTATTTTTAGTAACATTGTAAGAGATTGATTACTTGAGGGTACTTATGGTATATAATGTTATATTCTTTTGTTAACATGGTCCTTAGTGCAATGAATTATCTTTATTGTTTATGGTATTGTATTTTGTATTATGAGACTTTTAATGTGTTATTTAATTTGAAAATTAGTAAATCTATCAAAAAAAGTATTTTATTTCTATTATGAGAAATTAAATGCAAATCTAATTTAAAAATTAATAAATATATAATTTTTTTTAAACATTTAAAATTACGATACGCAAAAATGTGTGTCATCTTCATTTATGACATGGCCTTTCTTGACAGGGGCTTTCTTGATACGCATTGCGTGTCATTAACACGAGCGTCGTAAGGTTACGACACGCGAATGCGAGTCATCTTCCTTTATGACAGGGCCTTCCTTGATATGCATTGCGTGTCGTAAATGCGCGTCGTAGTTGCGCGTCGTAAATGAGCGTCGTAAATGCGCGTCGTATAGACGACGCACAAAAGCGCATCGTCTCTCTTTATGACAGGGCCTTCCTTAACGCGCATTTGCACGTCGTCTGAGCCTTTTACGACGCGCAATGAGCGTCGTAAAAGGCTGTTTTTCTAGTAGTGTGAATCACACTCGATGTTGTTCAACATAATGTTAGTGAGTTGTTCATCAGAAAGAATGCAAACAAGACAACAAGGAACATAAAATTACTACTTTTCCATCTTACTTGATCGAAAAAATAGTAACTATGTTTGGAGGAACTTCACCAATCGATGCTTTTAAGTTCCAGTTAGTATAAGTATGATGTGCATTACTTATATTATACTTATATACATATTTAATTTAGTGCTAAATAGATTACTTTTGTTTCTTTGTGAATTATAGTTGCAAACTATTTAGGGATTCTGTATCATCAGACACAATATATAAAATCATAGACACAAATCGATTAAGGTTTCGTCCATTAAGTATTCAAGAGTATAAAGTCATAAGCAAATGCAGAAAGTTGAACAACCCACACGTACTCTTCAACGATGGAACGGTACTCTTTTTTTAAGCAATCAGATAATTCCGAATTCAATTAGTTATCTATATTTGTATTTTTAAAATTTTATGATTACTTATTGTATGTCAAAAGAAATATTTTACGATAGGGGAAGAAATACCAGGGAAACAGTTGCTTCAAGATGCAGCCGATCAGGGGCAGTTGGATGCGATATTCATTCTGGGAATGATGTAGATGGCCGAAGGCATTAAAAGGAAGCAAGAAGCTCTGATCATGTTAAGTAATGCCTTCGTTAATACTAGAAGAAGTTGGAATCTAAGGCATACATGTAACAAGGTTCAAAACCACTTGGTAAGGAGATCAAAGAAGATAAAATTCCATAGCTTACATAGAAGTTGTGCAAAGCATCATTATGTGAGCAGTTATGAAACAACTTTTATGTATCAGTACAAATGGTTGTTGAATTGTAAAATATGTTTGTGGGATGCATGTTTTGTTAAGTTTGCTAGGATGTTTGACATTAGTTTGGAGTAGTTATATATATGATTGTTGTTTGATTCACACAATTAGTGATGCATATTGTATGTTTATTTTGGTGTAATGGGAATACATACTTATACCTTTATATATATATATATATATATATATATATATATATATATATATATATATATATATATATATATATATATATATATGTGTGTGTGTGTGTGTGTGTGTGTGTGTGTGTTAGTTTTGATATGTATGTTATTTTGTCTTTTTCATTTTACTAACCAAACGTTTATTGTGACCGAGTTGGATAGATTTTAAGGGCACTTTGCTCTATTTGCAATCTCTAAAGTGAAGGCGCTGTTTTTGCTATGGAAATAAAAAAAAAGTGTTTAATCAAGTCGTTATTAACAAAAAAAACTGTATATATAGAATTTATATTTTATGTAGATCTATATCTATATTTATTATGAATGTTATTTAAATTTATAATTACTCATATACTACATGGGTTTTAACCTGATATTGAATAATATCGACCCAATAATACAACCTAGTATCCATCCAACACATTGAAATCAAGGGTTGTCGAAGGTACCCTAATCGATACACACTTTGTTTAAATATGTGTTTTGCAAATGGCGATCTCAATTAAACCATTCTACTAATATTCTATGCCTTTATCCAATAATAAAAGTTATTCAACCATTCAAATTAGAAAACTTTGAAGATTTGTTCAACATTCGGTCATTAGCTTTGTGAAAAGAGTCGTTGTTAAGGTACCTTTGCCATGTTTGTATGGTAACTATATATTCACCTCAAATGTCATATATGAATTTAAATCAACATTAATGAATATGCAATTAATATTGTGTTATTTAAATTTTTTACTTAACAAATTTAAGACAATGAACAATCCAAGTAGAAAATGGATGTATGAAAGAAAAGATAGTAGTAGTTGTATATCGCTTGTTTTCTACAAGGAGTGAAAATTTTATAGATTTTGCTACCAGTCAACATAGGTTCATGGATGAAGATAAAATCAAATGTCATGCATAAAATGTCATAACATACCATATACAGAAGTTGATAATGTTAAACATCATTTGTACAAGTTTGGTTTTGTTGAGGAATATTGGTGTTAGGATAAACATGGAGAAACATCAATTGATGATGACAATACGTTTTTAGGGGTGAATGATTCAAACATAAATTTTAGTGAATGTGCATGTTCTTATAGAGAAATGGCCATAGATGCAATGGCTCCTAATTTAAATAGTAGTGATCCTGAAGAGGAGCCAAATGCACTAGATAAAAAAATTCTTTGATATGCTAGATGCAAACGTTTAAGAATTGTGGTCTTGATGTAAAAAAGTGACACAACTATCTGCTGTAGCTAAACTATTGAATATAAAATCAGAGTATCACATACCTGAACAAAGTCATGATGCTATCTGCCAGTTGATAATTGATGTGATACCGGAGGAGAATAATATGGTAGGTAGTTTATACGAGAGCAAAAAGTTAATACAAGCACTAGGTTCGCCTGTGGAGATGATTGACTGCTGCAGGACTGGATGTATGATATATTGGAGGCAAGACAAAGATCTTTATCGGTGCAAATTCTATAATGCAGATAGGTACAAATAGTCAAAAAATTTGGTCAGATGTTCTCGCGTATCATTTAAGAAAATGCATTACTTTCCTTTGACTCCAAGGTTGAAGAGATTGTATGCTTCAAAACCCACAGCGACTTCCATGCAATGGAACTCCGAGAATCATGGACATGATGTTGGAATAATATATCATCCATCCGATTCAGAAGCTTGGAAGCACTTTGACAAAAGTCATCCTTCAGTTGTTGTAGAGTTGGAGCAATTATGGGAAGAAGACGTAGTAACATATGATATATTTTTTTAAAAATATTCATCTAAGAATAGCTTTGATGTGGACAATAAGCGATTTTTCAACATATGCAATGTTGTCCGGATGGTCTACATAAGGTAAGCTAGCATGTCCTCAATGTGGGAAACATACACAAGATTTCAGACTAAAGAATGGTAATAAGATGTCATGGTTTGACTGCCATAGAAGATTTCTACAGGTAAATCATCCATATAGACATGATAAAAATAAGTTCAAGAAATTACGTTTCCCCGATGGTTATGTTTCCAATTTGGGGAGGTGTGTTGATAAACAGGGTGTAGATTGTTAGGAATAAAATGCCACGATTGTCATGTTTTTATGCAAACTTACATACTCCTTAACGAAGATAAGATCAATCATTATATTAGGTATGTAACATATGCATCACTTATAATTATAATAATCACTTGTTGTGTAATTGCTATGAATTAATAACAT